>NC_056736.1:463653553-463808553 GCF_019279795.1 Protopterus annectens
ATAGAGGATGTACATGAATTCATAGACGATGAAGAAAATGAAATTTTAGACTTAGCATTATTGAGCCTAGAGCTCTACTTACCAGACACAAAACCGGAAGTTACGCTTCTGGTAGAGGGGAGGAAAGTCAAATTTCTGTGTGACTCAGGGGCTTCACGGACTCTGATACACCCTTCCAAACTACCAGAAGATTCAGAATCACCAGATTACATACTAGTGAAAGCAGCTAATGGACAGCTGTATCGGGAGCCACTCTCCCATGACATAGCAATAACCGACCCCGTTTCAGGAATGACCCAGAAAAGCAAAATTGTTGTTTCTGCAAAATGCCCAGTAAATCTCTTGGGCAGAGACTTGATGCAGATATTTGGCATAGCCGTAGTTCCAACCATGCAGGGTATGGAAGCACAGCGAGAAATGGATACTTTTGTAGTGCGACCGGAGGGTGAAACATATTATTGGTATAGCCAGGACTTGGTTACGACTGGTCCAGGGGCAGTAACCGAAGAACTGATGAACGTAGCCATCAGTAAATCCCCCTCCCGTGACACTGACAAACAGCATTTGTTGCATTGTACTCTATATTACTGTAATAGACCAGAACCTGATAAAGAATATGAGCAAGAGTTGTTTAAAAACCATGCTAATAGGCTAGTATTACGAAATTTGTACTGGGACACAGAAGGAAACAGTGTAATAAGCTGTTCATTGCCCCAGGAATTTTTAGCACTCTACAAATCTAATCGATTACCACATGTGAGCTTAACTAAAAATAGAAATCTGAAGTGGGCAGACCTAGGAGAAAAAGTCACAAGGTGGGAAAAACAGATAGAGTTAGAACTCTCTGAACAAGGAGTACAGAAGCAGAAATTGAATTGGATAACACAGACGCACCCAGCTGTGCACTCACAGGCAAGTGAGGATAGTTGAGTATTACTCTTACTGGAGGAAGAGGAAAAAGCCATACGAGACATACCAGAGACTCTCTGGTCAACAGGGAAGTCAGATGTAGGACTTATTCGTACAGCAGGACCAGTTACTATTACGCCAAAATCAGCATTTAGACCTCAGAAAAGACAGTATCCCTTGAGAAAGGATGCAGAGATAGGGATCAAACCTATAATAGCAGCCTTACTTAAGGAAGGAGTCTTAATAGAATCTCCCGATTCACCATGTAATACACCCTTATTTCCTGTTAGGAAAGTAAATGGGGAATGGCATATTGTCCAAGATTTACAAGCTGTGAATGACACAGTTATACCTAGAGCACCAACAGTGCCAGATCCACACACCATATTGAATGATTTGAAACCTCAACAGAAGTATTTTTCTGTGGTAGATATTAGCAATGCATTTTTCTCGATACCGATACACCCAGACAGCCAACATTGGTTTGCATTTACATTTCAGGGGAAACGGTATACATATACGAGACTACCACAGGGATATTGTGAAAGTCCAACGATATTTGCACAAGAAATGGCAAGTAACCTGGCGGGATTTATCCCACCGAAAGGTAGTCAGATTTGACTTTATGTAGATGACATTCTGCTGGCAGCCCCCACCCAGCAAGAATGCAGAGAGGATACCATAGCATTATTACAATTTTTAGCTACTCAGGGACACAAGGTAAACAAAAACAAACTGCAGCTTTGGAGAAAACAGGTTAAATACCTGGGATATGTAATATCCAAAGAAGGCAGAATATTAGATGAAGACAGGAAAACAGCAATATTACAAGCACCTAAACCAACAACCAAGAAGGAAATGATGTCCTTCCTGGGAACTACTAACTTTTGTCGGAGTTGGATACCAAATTATGCTTTGGAATCTTCTCCGCTGACTGATTTGATATTCAAAAAGCTGATGGCAGCACAGGATTTATTACAGTGGACACCAGGAGCAGAATCAGCTTTCTGCAAACTGAAACAACTGATAGCATCTTCCTTAGTTTTAGGATTACCAAACTATCATAAGCGATTTTTCTAAACTGTAGACTGTAAGCAAGGTTATATGACATCAGTGTTAACACAACAGCATGGGGACAAACAACGCCCCATAGCTTACTATTCATCACAGTTAGACCCAGTGGCGCGATCCTTGCCCCACTGTGTACAAGCAGTAGTCGCAGCTGCAATGGCAGTGCAGGCTTCAGCCTCAGTAGTATTGTTCCACCCTCTCACATTGAGAGTGCCTCATGCAGTCGCAATTATTTTACTGCAAGAAAAAGAAATCTTTCTCCTGCTAGACATCTTTCCTGTATGACTATACTGTTGAGCCAAGCTCATATGACAACTGAACGATGCACAACTTTGAATCTGTCAACCTTGCTCCCAACCCCTGCAGATGGCAAACCACACTGCTGCCTGCAGGAGATTGAGCAAAAGACACTACCTAGAAAAGACCTTACAGATGTTCCCTTGGATGATGCCGAGGTGACATACTATGTGTACGGCTCGTGCAGGAGGGGTCCTACAGGACAGAATCTAGTGGGGTATGCAGTAGTTTCTGATACCGAAATTTTGGAAGCGAAGTCTACCACACAACTTATCTGCACAAGCAGCAGAATTGATTGCCTTGACAAGGGCATGTACCTTAGCAAAAGGTAAGAAAGTGAATATTTTTACTGACAGTCAGTATGCTTTTTCTACTGTACATGTTTTTGTGCAGCAGTGGAAAAATAGAGGAATGATAACATCTTCTGGTAAACCAATTAACCATGCACAATTTATTTTAGATTTGTTAGACTCTATTCAGTTACCTCAGAAAGTAGCTATTTGCAAATGCGTAGCTCATACCAAGCAACAGGATAGAATTTCAAAAGGTAATGCGAGGGCTGATACAGCTGCAAAACAGGCAGCTTCAGCTTCAGAAGTTTTTTTTTTGAGCGAGGAATTACAACCTTCTGAGATTTTAGATTTAGAAATGTTAAAAACAATGCAGACACTTACTACAAATGTATAAAAACAAAAATGGATAAAACGAGGAGCAATCCTTGAGAAGGGACTGTACATCTCCAAGGAGAAGAAACCAATCCTACCATCTAATTTGTTTAGATATGCAGCTTTGTTGAGCCATGGGCAGAGCCATGTCTCAACAGGGGGGATGGCACAGTTATGACGTATGGATTTACTAATTACACAAAAAAATTTTGTGCAGCATGCCATGTTTGTAACAAGCATCATGCACAAGGGGCATTGAAACCTAAGCAAGGGAGTTTCCCTACACCACCGTATCCGTTTCATACTATTTGTATGGATTTTATAGAACTGAACAAATGCGAAAATAAGAAGTACTGCCTTGTCATTATAGATATGTTTTCCAAATGGGTGGAAGCTTTTCCAACTAAAAATCCAGATGCAGCTACTGTTGCAAAGGTCCTTGTTAAAGAAATTATACCTAGATTTGGCATACCGGAAAAGATTTATAGTGACAATGGCACACATTTTGTAAATCAAACAATACAACAACTTAGTCACTATTTCGGGATATCATTGAAAATCCACTGTGCGTACCACCCCCAATCTGCAGGATTAGTAGAGAGGCATAATGGGGTGTTGAAGAGTAAACCTAGGAAATTGATTAGTGAGACACAAAATAACTGGGTGCACTGTTTACCTCTGGCACTGTTGAGCATGAGAACTGTTCCAAATGCAAAATGATTAACTCCTTTTGAAGTTTTGTTTGGGAGGGCATATTATACACCTCAATGGAAACCTCTCATGTCTGTAGAGCAGGAGGCTGACAGTTCACTTGCAGGGTATATGAGGCGATTTTTGAATAACAAACTTTTGCAGTTAAATTCTGTTTCAGATAAAGAGCAAATGATATCGGAAGTAGCAGTAGCCCCAGGCACCTGGGTCTGGGTGAAGATAGTGAAGAGGAAAAATTGGAGTTCTCTGAAGTGGGAAGGGCCGTACCAGGTACTACTGTCGACACCCACTGCAGTCAAGATCGCGGAGCGAGCATCCTGGATTCATTTGACACACTGTAAACTGGTTAAGAACTTTGAACTGGACAAAAACCTTGTTACTGTTGTACAATGAGAACAAAATGACCAGGTATAGAGCAAACAGAGATGCAGAACAACCTCAGAAAACTTGCATGATTATTTTGATAGCTATGCTAATAACATTGTTCTTTTTGTTGTGTCCTTTCCTTTTTCCTGCCACAAAAGTTGAACTGATTAAATGTGATGAACCAAACATAGACTGGCACCCAAACTTTAACACTTATCAGGCAATTACACGTGTGTATGCTGAGACTTTTAATATTTCGAACTGCTGGATCTGCACAGCCATACCAACAGCATACGGGGGGTTATTAAAAACTGCTATCCCCCTAGGGGTCAATGAGACCTGGGAAAATCTGTTTTTTGACACAATATCTATTAAAGCATATGATAAGGTAGCACTGTATTTGCTGTGACACAAAAGGGAATTGTATGTTTCTACAAGAATGACACAATCCAAGTGGGTTGGAGTAAGTGTAATGTGACTGTACAGTATAAATGTTATACTAAAGCAAACAATCTGGGTGGGACTTGTAGTTCAGATTATGACTCATTTCTTAAATCCATGCATAAGACTCTTGATCAAGTGCAACATAATCCTGTACTATTTAAATAGTTATCTGTAATAGATAGGAAAATGTTTCATGCAGGCCAGTCATTTCATAACAAAGTAACTACTAAAGTAGAGGATTGTTATTTTGTGTGTGGTAAAAAGCATATAAATGGTTACCTGAGAATTGGTCCGGCAGTTGTTTTTTGGGGTACCTGGTCCCGGCCATATGACACACTGCAGTCTTACCTCAGGGAAATATTCAAAATACCCGAGATGTGGCCAAGAAAGCTGTTAAGAAGCCTGAAAATCCAGTGGGACAGATTGAGGCGGGCTGGAAAGACCATCATACTGTGGGTACTAAATTGACGCACATGGACTTGAGTGACGCTGTTATATCATGGGCAGGCATATTCCCTGCATATGGCGCAGTTAAATCGATTTGGGAGCTGCAAAAACTGTCTAAACTTCTCGAAGTGAAGAGTAATGCAACTTTCTCTGCTCTTGAACTGATAACTGATGAACTGAATGCTATGAGAACTGTAGTGCTCCAGAACAGAATGGCTCTTGACTTCACCCTAGCGGTGAGGGGTGGAACGTGCACTTTAATCAAAGAAGAATGCTGTGCGTATATACCAGATCATCAGCATGAAATTAATGACCACCTTGAGGTGATACAGCAAGTGTCAGCCATGACCAAACCAGGCCCAAGCCCTCTGACGGACTTTTTCCAGAATTTGTTTGGGGGTGGGGTTCCATCCTAATGAACATCTTGATTGCCATTTGTGTGGGATTACTCTTGATAGGAGCTTGTCTTTGTTGTGGAATCCCCTGCATGAAGAAATTAATCAAAGAATTTATAGATATATCAGTTTCTGAGACAATGTATCAGAGTACTGAATTTGAAGAGCTGCTAGAATGTGAAACACTTTCATAAAGTTTTAAACTGAATGACTTTCTTAACTGCAAATCCTGAATGGAAGAGGTTAGGAAAAGAAGCAGACTGTTTATTCTTTTTTAAAATAGAATTAAAAAGTATTAACAGGGGGGAAATGTCAGAAAAATATGTATTAATGTGTGTATGCTTAATGCTAATTAGAAGCTAAATGAGTTAACATGTTTTTCATTCTATTTTATATGCACTGTTTTATATATAAATTGAGTTTCATATGAGACTGAAAAGATGCTTTTTGAAACTGCAGTGTGCTTTCTGAAACTTGCAAGATGCCCTCTGACCTAGTAATTGCTAGCACAGCAATATTCATGTTTATGCCTTTTGGAAATGTACTTGAGAAGCAGGTGCTTATCTGCTAGGTCAGGAGAGAATGAATGAACAATGCTATATCCTGTAAATGTAATGATTCTAAACAATCAGCTCTGTTCGAAGTATGAGAACATGTACAGCTGCAGAAGCTTAGAGATAATGTAGACAAAGTATTATTAGAGAAATGAACTGCTTGCTTTGTGCTTGAATTAATCATAGTACCTTGGATGGTAACATTGCATGTATCTAACCGGTGGTAGCCAAGGCCACGTTGTTTTCCTTGGAAGTTTCTCACAAAAATTGATAAATCAGCAGGATTTCATGAGACCAATTATTAGTAAAAGATGATGAAAAGACTTGTGATTTGTTACGTCAGCTTGGTAGGCAATGTCTTATTAGAAAGTGTATAAAAATGAAAGTATTTCCTGTTTCTAGTTAGACAAACTCTGTATTAGCACGTTTTTGTCTCCTTGCTGCAAGATTAAAGTGCCTTAACCTGAACCTACCGTGTTTTGATCATTTTTAAAGTATATTTTTCCTTTGACACACACACATGCACACGGGACTGATGTGCCCCACAAAAAGCATATATTTACATTATCAATCCCGGCTCTATGGCTCTATATATATATATATATATATATATATATATATATATATATAGAGAGAGAGAGAGAGAGAGAGAGATTAGCCCTACACTTCCTAGGTATATTATTCATTACAAAATCTTGACTAAAACCAAATGTAAAAAAACAAAGAAATTTTCACAGCAGGCTACAATGTCCTCAGATTAGATAGAAAAAATGAAAAGGCTGGAGGAGTAGCCATTTTTTATAGAAACACTCTTGAAACGGCTCCTAATCCTAACCTCACTCCACAATTTAACAATACAGAAATATTCATCTCTCAGTTAAAGCTTAACAGAAAAGAACATTTGTGTAACAGCTCTATACACCCTCCTCCAGTAACAATATTAACACTGTCAAAGAAATGCTATGCTGGATATCCACCAACACAAACCATGAAACAATCATACCGGGAGAACTTTTCATTGACTGACAATTAATGTACTTACATACCCCCACCTACACAACAGACCTATATAATTTTACTCAACTTATAACCTGACTTCTGTCTCTTCCCTTCTACCTCTCCACCTTTCTCTCCTTTCTCCCCTCTCCACCTCCAGTACCATCACCATTATCTCCTGAACAAATAACAGTTTTCTATACACTTTACAAATGTATGGTGACTCAGTATAATCTGAAACTACTGTGGTATATATTCTTATCAAATTGTATATAGTGCATTGTTAACTGATCTTTAGAAGTTTAATCTGACAAATTTGCTAGGTTATATTTTATCACTGTAAATGCTATCTTTTCTCTAACACATTGTAAGCATTTTATTGTTACTGTCATTTATCAAATTGTATGTATTTGTATCTCCATGGAGCTTTTCTCCCCAGGTCTTTACTGAAATGGGCACTTTTTGTCCCAGTAGACCTTCCTGGTCAACAAATGCAAGAAATAAATAAATAAATCAGTGCCCCAACTAGACTTAGTAAAAGTACCAAAGAGAATCTAAACTGGATTGGATTTTCATATCATCACCAAAGAAAATAATTATTAGTTGTCACCATCCAGATTCCATCAGTGACCATTGTCCTGTCTTTGCTGTAAGGCAGATAAATAATACCCACAGACAGTCACAATATAAGTGGGCACAACAAAATTCAACAAACTTCACACAGAAACTTTTGTGTACAATGTTTAATATTGTACCTGGAATATTTTAAACAAGTGCCTCATGCAGAAACAATTTCTAAATTTAACAAAATATTTTTAAATATACTAAAACAAAATGATAACCTTTTGAACAAAAAGGATAAAATGTAACCCAGAACCGAGGTTTACAAAAGAAACCAAACAAGCTATGCACATCAAGGACAAAGTTTGGAAACAACGGTCACAAAACAAATATGAAAGCAAACAGCAAAATTTCAGACATCTCTAAAACTGTACAAAATCCTGTGTTACAACAGACAAAAAAAAAAAAAACACTTCTGTACTAACCTTTATGAAAACTGCCAACACAATCCAAATCTCTTCTGGGCATCATTGAAAACTGTAACTTACCCTGGTTGAACAACCACACCAAATTCCTCAACTAATAACAACAACGTTGCCACACAGTTCAGCAACCACTTCATCTAAACAGTGCTCAGCTCTTATCATAGATAATCCTTCCTCTGTTCCTCCACTACTAAGATAAATGACCGCACAACATCCTTCTTAAAACCTGTCCCTACCACAATAACCAAAAAAAAAATCTCCAATACTGAAATCCCACAAGTCTAGCTGCAGATAAACTTCTAAGTGATTGAGCTAACCATTCTCCATATTTATTAACTGTTCCATTGCAGAGAGCCATATCTAAATCATCCGGAAAAAAATCATATTATACCCCTTCACAAAGGCAAACATTCAGCAGAATTTTCTAACTGCAGACCTATGGCAATTCTGAATTCTGCTTCCCTTATCAAAAATCCTAGAGAAATGTATTTATACACAGCTCCTTGAGCATCTGACTGCCAACAACCTCCTCTCACAGACCCAAAATGGCTTTTATCCAAGTTATAACACCACAGCTGCCCCTCCAGATTTCAGCAACACAATCAATTGTAGAATGCAGGTCACTTACTCTTATCCATTTGACTTGATTTATCCAAAGCACGTGACACTTCCCTGGATTTACTAAACTTTCATGCAGGACTAGCTTAGTCCGGCACGGAAGCGCCCATTTACGAGCAGGGCAGCAGAGCGCCATGCATATTAATAAGGCGCACTGTCCAAGCTCCTAGGCTTATACGGAGTGTGTATGAGTGCTGGGGGTGTGTCTGAGAGCAGAGCAGAGCTCTCAGAATAAACATGCCCCTGCAATGTAGAACAGGAGAAAAGGGTAAGGAATGAGCGAGACTGCTCATAGGTGTCTGCATATCCCCAGAAACAGTCTCCTATGTGTACAACAGCAACAGTACATAAAAATAAAATGAAGAAACACTTTTTTTTTTAAATATCCGATTAAAACTAACTGTAGGTGCGCGGATGTGCCCATTGCTTAGCTACGGTTAAAGCAGCTTAAAAGGCTGAAGAGGATAACAAGAAAGATATACGCATGTAAAGCAGCATAGTAATAGTGTAGTGGGCAGAGCATTTGCCTTACAAACAGGAATTCCTGGTTTGAGTCCCACTGCAGTACATTCCATTTTCCATGGCAAAGCACATTATGACCAATATTTTTGTTGCAAAATCCACTAAACAACATATATTTATGAACTGGTGTACTGTAAGAAATGCACATGTGAAGTGTCACTGTCATAATGAATAAGGCACTAGTAAGCAGATTTAAGCAAAAATAAGCAGTAGTAAGCATATGTAAGCACTAGTAAGCGGGCTTAAGCCTGTTTCTGCAGTGGTAAGCAATGCCCTCACTGGTTAAGTAATTCTAAAGTTAACACTGTGTAAGCAGATGTAACGGCAGGTTAGCAGTGCTTACCATTGTGCAAACCCACTTACAACTGCTTTAAAGTGCCTTAATCACTCTATATCCAATGGCCATGTTCTGCCCAGCAACAAAGTAAACAGCCTCTGGAATCCTCAAACCCAGGACCCTGTACATTATAATCACAGCAGTTAACCACTAAGCTATCATAGCAGCACATAAGATTGAGGTTTCAACAAACAAATCCTCACCATAGGAAAATCAAACTGAACATGTGAAAGGAATCTGTGTACAGTGTGATGTTGTATAACTGACTACATAACATAAATATGTAAACTGGAGTAATGCAGTAAGGCCAGATGTGAGGTATTCTTGTAATAAAGTGTTGAAGTCCCCATGACCCCATACACTGTAACTACACATGCATCATGGATACCAGACACATATTTAACATGTAACAAATAATAAATCAATGCCAAAAGGAAAATATAATACAAATTAAATACAAAGCAATGTTAAGCATTGCACAGCTCAGCTTAGTTGGTGTAAGCAATGTGTAGGCAGGCTAACTCAATCTACCCAGTGGTATACCCCTTTAAGCAATGCCAACATTAGGTAAGCAGGTGTGCTCATAGCTTAGCCTTTTCAAAACCATACAATAGTATTGCTAGATTTGCCTCTAGCTCTACTTCTAGAACTCACCGCTGCATAAACTTAATCCAATTAGGATGGCTCGAGCTACAAAACCTAATCTTATTTCACCAACTCTCCATAGCCCATAAAATCCTGTATAAACCCTTTAATGCTCCCATACTCACTACTCTTATTACTCCTTACTGCAATCTTAAAAGCCTACACTCTTCTAATAAACTTCTCATTTCCACTTGTAAATCCTATAACATGGCCGGAAACTCTTTGTTCTCAAACACAGTAGGAAAAATCTGGAACTCCCTTCCTGACAATCTCACTGCACTCTCCTGTCCTCCCTGCTTTAAATCCCAACATAAATCTCACCTCAAAACACACTGGCTCTGCCTATGTACTAACCCTGACTAGTTTTCTATATCCTCACAAGTACTTCCTTTTTTTCTGATTACAGAACTTCAACTAACACTTCGCTATTTCTTCTATCATGCTCAATTTGTACAGCTATTAAATTTATAGTTTTTGTTGTTAATTACTAATATTTCTTCTGCAAATATATGCTAATGAATCTTCTCATAGCTAATTGTTTTTTTTCCTCTGTTTTTAATGTATGCTTTTGGAGCTTTTCTCCCCGGGCCTCTGCTGAAAATGGACATATATCCAGACGGACCAGCCCGGTCAACAAATGTAAAATAAAAATAATATATATATATATATATATATATATATATATATATATATATATATATATATATCTTTAGAAATATATACATATATATAAATATATTTGAACAGATATACATGCAAATGCCTACATCAACACATATATGTGTCTACATTTATATGTCTACATATACACAGCAAGTTAGATATATGTAGGTATATACGGACATAGTTTTTTATATATATATATATATATATATATATATATATATATATATATATATATAAAAGCAGATATATATATATAACTGTAGGTATATATGGCCATACATCTGTAGATAGCAATGGTAGAGTTACAAAAACAAGTATGTCCACATACACCGTTAATGGGGTTGAGAGACCCCAAACAATATATGTCTTGTACGAATAGGCATACCCCCCCCACAGCCAAACACATCTGCCCTGCAATACACTACCAAGTGTTGCAGATCCCATAACCAGGACCTGACACAACATGGGCACAAGATGTTAACAGTACTACATCCCACATGTATGATGTCAGGCTGGTATTGGTAACATATCATGCAGTACAGTCTGCCTCCCATAGGAAGTGTAAAATGTGGATGCTATCAACATCCCCGGGATACATATACACAGACACAGATATGCAGCTGCAGATATACATATATATATATATATATATATATATATATATATATATATATATATATATAATAGATATAGATATACATGTGACTACACATACACACGCAGAGATATGTGCAGTGAGATACATATGTAGAAGGTGTACACAATATGGAACAGCCACTATGCCTACAGTTAACACCTGAACAACTGCACACTGTATGGGCCACCCATACAAATGACAATCGTTGCCTGCAATATGTCATAGGAAAAAACACTACACACAGGTTTGCAGAAATGGAAAACCTTTATTTGTGTTCTATTACAGGTCTATATGCCATGTCATATAGCTGTTCAGACACTGACATCCATATTAACAGAGTAATGCAACTGCGAAACAGTTATACTAATACAGTAGTCTGGAAAGGTTCACACATTCTATACAGTCCAGAGGTATACACAGAACCCCTTAGTGCAAAACATGTGTACCGTGCCTGACAATATGGATGTCGACAGCCCTGTAGATGGGTATAACACATAATGACTGGTATACATTTGCCACCATAGGTTATGAATTCACACACCCCTGTCTGGCCTGACACATAATAACTGCTGGTACAGTGGTGCTATGGCCACATACTACCCACTAGATATTGACATACATCTGTACAGCATCCCACTGCTCTGTCTGACATACCTGACTGTTAAGGGAGGCCCGGCAGCAGTACATCTGGCAAGTAACTACACTAAGATGCTAGGCATGTAACAATGCACTGTGCAGGCTACAGGCAGACTGGCTCAACGCTGGCCAACATCTCCTATGGGGGAAGGCACATGTACCTACATATATATAGCAAGTCACAGCACAGGGTAAGATACACCTGTGTTAAAGTGTATAACCACAACCAATGTGAACACAGCCACAGCCACATATAGTATGCTGGCATAATATTACAGTATATGAACAATCTGTTCAACACCATCCTCATATATGCCACTCACAGACTAACCCTACATATACTGGGCTGCTACACAGTTTGGTCTGATGGCTGTCTGTGGTATGGGATATGTGTGTGTATGGCCCTACAAACCTGTAAGCCGATACGGTAACATACAGTGGAGCAGCATGTAACATCAGATTGGATGGGACCTAGAACAATGACATCTACCACAGTCTGTACACAGGCTAAAGTACATATTAACAATACACATACTGTTGATATTCACCATAAGTATTCAGACCTCAGTACTGTACAAACATCCACAGAATGTCCAGGTTATGTCATCAAGTATAACCCCTACTGTACATAACATGAGTAGCAGTTTGATATCTTACAGGCTTATCAGATATGATGACACTAATTATGGTGTACAGCACATATGCACCTCTTAATGCACGACATATGTACAAAGGTTGACAAAGTTGTGGCTGGAGTCACAGACACAGGGCCAATATTGACATGTTGCTGTGATAACCTCATACATTTACTGTTGTGACAGGGTTTGTTGCAACATATTTCCTATGATGGATATGAAGTCAGTAACTGTCACAGCTTTCACCATCTACAGACTGCAATCCTCACAGTACCTTCTGCAGTTCACAGATAGATGCTCTGTGGGTAACATATGAAACCAAAGGCACAGCGCACTGCCCAGTCTGCAGATGACTCTATAGATGGGGATTCCTCATAAATATAAAACTGACATGGCAGTTATGGAAACATATAGGACAGCCATATCCACACACACACACACACACACACACACACACACACACACACACACACACACACACACACACACACACACACACACACTGTTAAACCAACATTACTCCAAATGCAGTATAGCAGCACTTACAGTCGATAGTCAGGTCAGGCACATCCCCGTCCTGTGTGTTGCCCTGTTTCTACAGTGTATGTTGTTAGAGGCAAATCCCCATTCCATCTGAGATGTTGTTTGCCAAACAACAGATCTAGTTCCTGCTCACAGTGAATGAAAAAGGCCAACACCAACATGATGTTCCTAGATATTGGAGTCTGTTGAAAGGCAATCGGCTATGAGGATGTTACCACAGCTGTTCCACATGCTATCAGCTAGGGGAGGGCTGCAATTTATGCAGAGGCCATCAGCTGATCATGAGCATCACTTAAAATACACATGCTGCTGCCTAGGCATAGAAGGTGTAGGTCTCCACATCCACCAGAGAGGGAGTGAGAGAGGCAGACAGAGGCAAAGACAAGTCAGGGAGGGGTGGGAGAGTAAAATATAAACATGATTAAGACACACACCTACCAGCAGAGGGTATCAAACCCCTGACAATTATGTAGTGCTATCACAATTCAATGCAGCTATTGGATGCACCACATAGATTACTTATTGTGGAGTCCTCAGAACATATGTGATGGTGAGTGACATCTGCAACAGGGATATGGTAGCTATATGGTAGGTGACGTACACGTGCCTGTCCACATGAACAGGTGCCAGCATCAACACAGCCACACTCTCACAGGGGTGCAAACACATTGACACACTTGGCAGGGCCAGGATTACAACTCATCACTAGTGAGATTGCCGCAACACATTACTGTGCAGGTATCACATGAATCACACAGGTCATACGGAGGTTATATGGGCAAAGGGTATGGGGAGGTGTCTGATATCAGACAGCATGCTTCAGTATGCCAATGGGGGTTGTAGTGAGTGTGGATGTGATCATACACATCATACAACTCACACACAAACACACAGGGTGCCAGTACTGACATGCATAGGTGCATTCCTGCACGGGTGTGTGGTGGTCGACTGTGCCAAACAGCTATACAAGGCTAGGTGATGGGTATACCTTGGCATTAGGTCACATGACAAGTGTCTGCCTTATGGCTCAGGGCTGCAGTTTCTGCATTTGCTCACACAGGTGAGTATTGTATCCCCCATCCAGTCACCTGGGTGACTATTGTGTGTGGCCAATGCTGTGCATCACTTGCTATGTATGAGTTCCTTAGTTCGTGACATGGACGGTGTCTGGGATGTGCACACCTCTCACATGCATGTACAGTGACATGTGGAACTGTACCTGGGTAGTCTGGCCCATGTTGTGTACATAGATTATCATCAGATGTGCCAGTGTTGGCCACCTGTAGCGGGAACTGGTAATGGACAGCAGGTTTATCTTGCACCTTACATAGATTGCATGCTAACAGCATTCCCTGGTGTCTGTGGCATCTGTCCATACAGGGCATGCTGTCAGGCATGGTATGTCCTTTGTAGGTCACATGTGATGGCACCACAGGTGTTG
Source organism: Protopterus annectens (assembly GCF_019279795.1). Lineage (NCBI taxonomy): Eukaryota > Metazoa > Chordata > Ceratodontiformes > Protopteridae > Protopterus > Protopterus annectens. The sequence continues at coordinate 463,668,135 of NC_056736.1, forward strand.
CAGCTGTCCATTGGGGAGCATCGGGAAGGTGCCTGTCTGCATGGACATGCCTACTCGACAGATGGACAGGGTGCCATGCCCTCTGTAGCCCACTGCAATCACTCCATAGTTACTATCAGTGGCCAATATTCTGTGTACTACTCACATACTGGCTGTTGTCTAGGCATGTGTGTGTATATGAGACATGGGTTGAGTGTGTGCTCTGGTACTGCTGGGGTTGGTAACTGTGATTGATTAGACTTGATGTCAGATGTATGGGTATGGATTTGCACTCCAGCCTCTCAGCTATTTCACATCAGTTATCCCTGTAGGGTGGACATTGTGATATATGCTAGGCCCACCATATAAGAAATTTGTAAAACCCACTCCACATTGGGCCGAGGTGTCACACACTCAACCCCTTCTCCACACAGTATATGAGTTACAAACACACACATGTCATGTCGGGGAGTAGAACCCCTAATTAACTTGTTTATTACACTACAGTACTACGCAGTTACAGTACACACCATGAAGATTACTGGAGTGCCCTTTCCTGAAAGATGTATTTCACATTGGATGACATCAGCAGGATTGCCAAAGTTGGACATTCAAAGTGTAGTGAGTGTGACTAACCTAAAATGCATTGCTCCCTACACAGACCATGACACACACACACAGACATCCACAACTGACATGTGTGGGTATCGATCCCCTAACAGGGGTCTATATCACACGACAGCATGGAGCTGTTATAGGATGCACCACGGGGATTCCTGGGGAACTCCTTCCCCAAAGTTGTATTTCACAATGAATGACATCAGCAGGATTGGCAAAGAGGGCATTTGAAATGTATTGAGTTTGACTAGCTTCTAATGCATTGCTCCCTATACAGACATTGAAACACACACAAAACATCCAGACCTGCCATGGGTGGGAATAGAACCCTACCAGGGTTCTAAATCACACTACAGCAGTACACAGTAATGGCACATGCTACAGAGATTACTGGGCTGCACCCTTCCCAGAGGTGTATTTCTAGATGGAGGACATCAGCAGCCTTACCATAGTTGAGCATTTGACTTGTAGGGTGTGTGACTACCCTAAAAAGCATTGTTCCCTACCTAGACAGACACACACTTGCCATGTCTGGGAATAGTACACCTAACTAACTACTTTTTCACACTACAGCAGTACACCGTTACAGAATGCACTACAGAGATTAGTGCACTGTAACCTTCCCAGAGGTGTAATTCTAGGTAGATGAAATCAGCAGCCTTCCCTAAGCAGAGCATTTAAATTGTAGGTGGTGTGACTACCCTAAAAAACATTGCTGTCTGGCCCTCATGTGGTTGTGGCCCTTTGCCTGTGTGCTGGGTGGGACAGGCCTGGATGGCTCCTTGTCACAGTCACCCTCTTCCAAACATATATGTACATCTACCTTTGGCTTATATAGTGTGTTGTCTTTAGATATATGTCTGTATTCCTGTGTGCAAAGCATGTGTGTTGCATACTGAGGAGTGTCTGCACTAACATCTGTGATTGCCAGTTATGTCTGGCCCACTGGTGTTTGCAGACAGGGCCTTCATGTGTTTAAGTGTGTGAGCTTGCCCAGTATGACCTTTCCATGTGTTGTTGACTGACATTGCTTTCATGTCTCTAAGTGGGCGAGCATGCCCAGTATGGCCATCTGTATTGAATGTGTGGATCGAATCCAGATAGTTTGTACTACAGTGCTGACCTTTGTGTGTACACCTACAGGTTGCATGCTGTCTCTGCAGGGTATCCATCGATCATTTGGCATTGACTGTTACTACATTTCTGCATAGCTGGGGGGGCACATCTGACTATTTCTAAATTTCTACACAGGATTGGGGGGTACACCTGACTGTTACTACATTTCTACATAGGATGGGGGGGGCACACTTGACTATTTCTACATTTCTACACATGATTGGGGGGACACACCTGACTGTTACTACATGTCAGCTTATGGTGGGGGGGCACACCTGACTATTTCTACATTTCTACACAGGATGAGGGGGCACACCTGACTGTTATTAAATGTCTACGTAGGATGGGGGGGCACACATGACTCTTGTACACATTTGCTAGGACTGTACTGGTATGTCGGGTACTCCATTTCATTCTGTAGGCTTACCTATCGTGCTGACTACAGGCATGCCAGTGTACTACAGATCTTAGCTTTTAATTACCTACATATTAGTTTCTGACTTTATACCCTTCAGAACTGACATCCCACTGCCTGACCTGCTGTAGTCTGTCTGTGTAGGCCTGGGGGGGGTTACCCATAGGCCTCATTCAGAGGCCATAGCACAGCCTTTGTTTGTGCTTGTTCATAGGTTCATAGGTTCATAGGTTCGTACTAGGCTATCTGCCCTAGGGCATTTATAAGCCTAGCCAGAGTGTGTGTGGCTTTCACCACCCCTTAGGATGAGAATACTACGCCCTTTTAGGGTTTAGTTTATTGTGCCTCTGTCTAGTAGTGACACAGAGATGACCCCCGGGGTAAACCTACGATCTCCCATCCACTCGTCAAGATTTCTCTTGAATAGAGTCAGTGAGGGGCTCTGCCTAACATGGATTGGGATTCTGTTCCAGAGTGTAGGGAGCCTCTGGGTTATGAATCTGTCCCTCCAGCACGTCCTATTTATTTCTGTGTTGAGGTTTAAGTCTCTTGCTCTCGTGGCTCTGGTGGATTTGGATTTACTGAGGTGGAGCATGTCCATTAATTCCGGATTGGACATGGCCTTGTACGTCAGGCACAGATCACCTCTGAGTAGGTGGTATGCAACTGAATAGAGCTGGAGTTTTTTCAGTCGGGCAGCATATGACATATGTTTAAGACCCTTTATCCTCTTGGTGAGGAACTTTTGGGGTCTTTCCAACTGCTGCAGGTGACGGATAAGATACATCCCAAATGGGGCATTGTACTCAATCATTGGCCTGATAAGAGAAGAGTACAGGGGCACAATGACCTCTCTTGATCTAGATGTGAAACCCTTCATGATAAGGTGGGCAATATAGAAGGTCTTCCTAACCACTTTGGCAATGTGAGTATCAAATGAGAGGTTACTGTCAACCTGGGTCCCAAGGTCCCTGATTACCTCTTCCGTGCCAATGGATTACCACCTATGTGGTAATTTGTGGGTACCTTGTTTTTCCCAAAGGGTATGACTATACATTTTTTGGCATTCAGCTTAAGGCCATGGCTCTGGCACCAATTATCCATTTCTATGAGGCCTCTCTGAAGGATGTTTGTGTCCGCTGGAGTATCAATTATGGCGCCCAGTTTGCAGTCATCTGCGAACTTTGTCAGCCACAATCCTCCTATGTTTGCCTGTACCTCGGAAAAATAAATGCCGAACAAGAGGGGTCCCAGGACTGAGCCCTGTGGGACACCGCTTGTGACTGGCTTAGAGTCTGACCTAGCTCCAGCAACTCTGACCCTGTGGGTTCTGTCCTTGAGCCAGTTTGCAACCCATCTTGCGACATATGGGTTTACATTTAAGCTGGTGAGTTTGTCTATGATGCCCGAGTGGGGTATTGTGTCAAAGGCTTTTGCAAGGTCAAGGTAGGCTGTGTGAACTGCCTTACCCTCATCAATGGCCTTAGTGACTGTTTCAAAAAAGTCGATCAAGTTCAAAAGGCAGGATCTGCCTTTGACAAAGCCAAATTGGGTAGGATCCAATGTCTGTAGGTCCCCAATGTCTTTGTTTATGAGTTCCATAATGATCCTCTCCATAGCTTTGCAGACCAGGCTCGTCAAGCTTATGGGGCGGTAATTTCCAGGGTCCGTAGAAGCACCGCCTTTGTGAAGTGGTACCACTGTCGCCGTACGCCACTCTTTGGGTACGTATCCTGTAGTAAGGCTAAGATTAAACAGCAGCCTTATGTGTGGGTTTAGTTCCTCTTGGAGTTCATGTAGCACACTCTTGTCTACTCCTGTCCTGCTGGCTGTGACTGTTGTTGGGTATGTGAACCCCCCCCCTGCTTGGCATGTGTGAGTCACTTACCTTGTGGGTGTCCCAGTATTGAGGGTGGTGCTGCAGGGCTGCCTATGTCGGATGCACATAGTACACTCCCTACACATAATTAAGCACAGGTAGTGTAATGTTTTGCATCCCTTTTAATGTATGCGAGAGTCAGAGAGAGGTGTTATTCCCTTGGTCACTCCTGTGCCAGTGTATGTGCTATGCGTTGCCTCTTTGCCAAGGCCTGGGCATATTGGGCATGCCTCCTTCTGCCTACTGGGCCAGACTCAGGTTGTTCCTCTGAGTCACTCTGTGCCTGTGCAGGCCTTGGCAATGGTGGGGGGCTGTGTTGCCCTTCCTCATTCTTTTCCTGCTGCAGCTGTTTCCGCAGGATCATATTGTGTAGCATAGCACATACAAGGACAATTTGGGTACATGTAGATGGTGAGTACTGCAAGGCTCCCCCAGATGTGCCCAGGCACTGGAACCATGACTTGAGCATCCCAAACACATGCTCTACTATAATTCTGGTCTGTGCGTGTGCCTCATTATGGAGTTCTTGTTCAGGTGTGTGTGCATTTCTAATGGATGTCATCAGCCATGGCTCCAGTGCATATCCAGCATCCCCCACTAGGTGACCATCAGGGATGTCCCCACTGGCAAATCTCTGGTAAAGATACGTCAGATGCCAGCTGATGGAATCGTGATAGCTTCCAGGGCAGCCAGCACACACATTCCTTATTATGCCCTGGACATCGCACATGACCTGGCAGTTGATGGATGGGAAGCCCTTGCAGTCGATGTAGACCCTACCCCACTCACCGGGTGGTGCTTTGATGTGCATGTGTGTGCAGTCTATAGCACAAACTACCTCAAGGTGTTCTGCTATTTAGTGAAACAGTTGCATATTGCTGGCCAACGCCTCATTGGTGTTGGGGAAACATACATGCTCACCGACATGTGCTGACATGGCATCCAGAAACTGGTGGAGTACCCTGGATGCTGATGCCTGTGAAATCCCCATCATATCCCCACTTGACCTTTGGAAGGTACCTGTAGGTAATATTCGTAGGCCTACACATACCTTGGTATCCACTGGGATGGGTTCCCCTCTGTTAGTTTTGTGTGTGAGGCGTGGCCGGCATAGCTCAACAATTTGCTGTAGGAGGTCCCTGTCCACCCTATAGCACTTTACTATCTCCAGCTCATTTAGACCCTGGTAGGTTACCCCAGATCTGTACACAATTCTCCATCTCCTCACTGTGGGTTGGTCGACAGCATTCACATCCTAACCACCCTCTGCCTTTTTCCACAAGTTGTTGTATGATTGCTATTGCAGCCCCAATCATTTTGCTGTTGTGAGTGTTAAAAGTTCCTCGCTTGTTTACACCGGTGGTGCAGAGTGTGGAAAAAAACAGAGGGTAAGTTGTTTGCATAGTTTATAGCAGTGTTCTGGGCTGGGCTGGTCTGCTGCCTGTGTAATTGGCTGATTCTGAGACATTTCACCTGCCAGCTAAGCTAGTTCTCCTTGATTACCTTCCTACTGCTGTTTTCCCTTCCCATTGCCTTCCCATTTAAGCCTGTGTGCGCGCCATGCAGAGTGCTCAAATGTTCATACTGCTGCTATTTCCTGGTTTAACTTCTTTTTTCTTTCTGTAAAACCCGGTGCATGGCATGCACACCTACTCAGGCTCTGTAAAGACCGCTAGGCAGGTTGAGACACACCCCCTAGCTTATAGGAGCAAATCCGAGCCATAGGGCTCCAATCTGCTTACAGTATGCCTGACACACACCCTCATGATGTCATCTAACTCCTAGGCTTGCACCAAGCTATTCCTACTCTTACACTGTTGGGACCTGACTCACATGTTGGGGAAAACTGGGATTCACTATCCTTCCTCTCATTTGCATAGGATTGCCTGCTAATGCATAGTTACATGTCTCAAACTGAGCCTCCCCCCTTAGCAACCACTGCTCACTGGCCAGGTTGTCTTCTGCCTGCCACTGACTTGCATGGCAGAATAGTGATTTTAGTTAGACTGCTTATTTTAGGTTTACTTTATTATATTATTTTCCCCCAGATCCCGTTTGCATGCCACTGCCCTATGCTTAAACAGCTGAAATCAGCTAAAAGAAATAAAAGTTGATTTTTGTATTTTTTTTGTTGTTTGCAATGCCAATGGCCTTATACTTGGCCACTGGTATGCTTACATCATGATATGCAACTTTTATTTGGGGCTGTCACTGCTCCGTTTTGAATTTTGCAGAAATGTACTCGGTTACTAACCGAGTACATTTCTGCAGATAGCACTAGTCTTGCATGGACTGTTGCAAGCTTCCTGGTTTGCAAAATCACCTCATTTGCATAGTTTTCTCCTGCAAATGGGGGGATTTGCATACCAGGGATTAGTCCATGCAGGATTAGTGCAGGAGCGCTCGTGCACACCCCTGCAGACTGTTCCTGGATCGCACAGCAGACATATTGCCTGCTTGAGCTCCTGCACCGATCTTGCACTCTGTGCAAGCTTTTGAGAATCCAGGGGACTGTCTCTAATCCTAAGCTACTAACTGAATTCTTCACCCTAGGCCTCTCCTAACCTATACTATCCTGGTTTAGCAGCTACATTAGTAGCAGACAACAGGCTGTAAAATGCCAGCATATCTTCTAAACTTTCCTTCCAATTATTATAGGTATCTTCAAGGCTCGATTTTTGGACCCATTCTATTTAATATTGTTATAAATAAGCTACATTTGGCTTCCAAACAAGCTACTGTTGTGCAGTGTGCCAATGACAGCACACTCTTCTGCACTGAATCAAGTCTTGCAAAACTCCAAATCCTCACCCAAGTATTATTTTCTTCTGTCAAATCCAGGCTAATGCATGCAAGCCTGCTCTTAAACTGTAATAAAAGCAACTTAATGTTATTCACAGCCAGATAAATTCTCTGTCCTTAAAAATGCTTTCAATATTACATCAACAAGTAAGATAATCAAAGAAACGGTAAACCACAATAAAACTGCTAGGTGTGACTATAGATGGAAATCTGAAATGTCATCAGTTCTTACAAGTCATCAAAAAATCCACCAAAAAAATTGGATTTCTCTAACAGTCAAGCCCATGCTTAACTTCTCAAACTCGTATATGCATCAAATTTGCCAGCCACACAGCAAACAGATTTATTGGCATTGTGATGAAAGGAGATAGTGACAGGCCAGCAAGCTGGAATTTTGTAAATAATTATATGCCACTGGTGAAATTCAAAATGATTTATATAAGATGCTTGTGTTACAAATGTATTAGAATTGTATGTCATATATATCAAACTGTTTGTACAGATGTGTGTGCTGGAATGGTATTTGCATAGTGATGTTTGAAATGTAACCACAGTGTGCCCTACTGGAAGAGAACAAAAATGTACATGTACTATTGTAACTGCTTAAATGTATATATTTTAATAGCGGAAACTTGATTATAAGAGGTTAACTTCAGTCCAGAAAACTTCAGAAAAATTAACTGAAATTAAATTACTTTATGGCTAGGCCATAAAAGATTATATCTTTTAGCTTACAATGCAGCAAAAGACACAATGTCTGTACTAGGAAACTTTTTGTATTGTCTTTAGGGTGAAGTAATTTACTAGTCTTGAAAGCATGAAGGAATGCAAATGGTTTATGACTTCCAGCATCTGCCAGAGATCTGACGAGAAGCCCTTGTCTGTATATTTTTACAGACAGATGCTAAATGCTGCCAGCTTCATTGATGGTTGCTTTGCCTGGAAAATAGGGTCAGATGAAAAGAAATGATGTCAGTCTGCAGGCTATCCCAGCAGTAATATTTTAGATATTATTTTGAGAAGTCTCTTAGTGAAACAGAGCATTCAGCATTCTGTCTTGGACCTGACAACAACTAGAATATAATAAAGAATACCAGCAGCTCAAGAACTCTCTTAAGTTATAGTATAATTATTTTAGATTCAGTCAGAAATATAGTGAAGCTTAGTTTAGACATTTGTCTTTATTTATTGAGACTGTCCTGCAATGTTGTTTTAAATATTTCCTGTGGTTCTGACCTCTGATGCCACTGTGATGTATATATTTAGTATTGCCTTGCTATTTTGATATTTATTATTAAATATATTTAAACTTTTTACTGTGGCTGATCTGTGTAGAGATATTTACGTTTTCAGAGTACTTGCGTATTTAGTTGGTGACACTGTGTGAACCCCTCCTAATACCATTGCTCTTGCTCAATCTACCATTTGTGTTATTATTAATATTACACAGTAAAATTAGACACCCTTTGTTAAGTGCCCTAAAGTAGCTGATAAGGAGTGACTGGTGGCAGTGAAAACTACCTTATAGTATAGGCAGAGGGGGGGCATAGCTAGTAAACCTGTGCCAGCCTTTCCCAGGTGTGTGTGTGTGTGTGTGTGTGTGTGTGTGTGTGTGTGTGTGTGTGTGTGTGTGTGTGTGTAAGTCAAACCTCAAAGAGTATGTGTTTCAGCTACTTGGGCAGGGATATGAAGCACTGGCTGTGCCAGTGGGGAGTCTTACTTAGGATCTGGAGGAAGAGGTAGAAACCAGCCCCAGACTGACTGTGGTCTCTGTGTGCTCTTAAGGGAAATTGCACTTGATGCAGAGAGCTGCATCTGGAAATATTGTGTGTGTACTTGTTATCCTCTCAGTGAATGTCCCCCACTGTTGCCAGTGATGAGGATTGAGGCTGCTTGATTACTGGTTCAGTGGAGAGTTGTCACAGGCATGCTAGAACAATGTAGTAACATTTGCTACAAGCATCTCATGTAGGACTTATCATTGTCTTGCCTTAAAAGAAATATAGTGGTTAAAACTACCACAACAAATATACACACAGCTAGTCACAACCCATAATTTTGTCTACAACCCCGATAATGTCTCCTTAAAAAATATTCTTCAGCAGTATTCACAATGCAGGAAGTCATGTTCCACTGATAAATAATGCTGCAGGAGATGTCTGTATTCCAATAATGTCACAAACTTTGAAACAGATTACCACTTCCACTAAAACAGATAAACCAAAAGGCTTCAAACTCAGATTAAAATACCTGGCTGTGCTCATGTACCTTACCAGTATAATGTGGCACCTTCAAGCTACTTTCCTATTTATAGGACACCTGCCTTATAAACAGTTTACGCACACAACACAAGTCACTTGTATGTCTTTACTATCTTAACCTTATTTCTCCAAAAGTTTATCCCATTTTCTTACAGTTTTCCTAAATGATCACTTTTCCTTCTCATCTCTCACTTCCATCTCTTTACACTTTCCCACTATTTCCTGCTATTTCTCCTACTTTACCTCTTTTTCTTCCATTCTATACTATTTTATTGTTGAATAAATTGAATACCACTCTCAAAGACCTTTATATGAATCCCATGCTTCCTTAGAATTGTACATGTTAGACCATTACTCTATGGTATTTTTATTCTTAATGCAGTGTTTCATTAAAACCCTATACACTAGATGATTATTATACATTGTCTCCATTTTTATAGGTTCATAGGTACTTACTAGGCTACTGATTCATGAAGATTTTAAGAAGACTAGCCTTACATTCCCATGGTAGTTCCTTGTTGTTATATTTTTCATATGAATAATACAGAGATGGGTCAAACAAGGATATGTTAGGACATTTACATGTTTCCCATATCCATGAGGTTCAGGGGTGCTAACACAGGAGTGAATTTCTGGTTACCCATCCATTTGTCCAAATTACATTTGAATAGAATAAGAGAAGTACTTTGCTTTATGTGGAATGTACAACACTTCCATAGAAGTGGTATTATTCTCTGTAATTCATACCTATCCCTCCAATGTTTTCTATTTATTTTTCAAAATAGATTGATATCTTTGAACAGATGTCTCAGATCCACTGGATTATGAATGTGTAATAGTTCTGACAGAATGGGATCTGCTGACATCCATGCATGAAACAGAGAGAGATAGAGATAGATAGCGAGAGAGAGTAATTAACTTGCATTGATAGTTTCCATAAAGGGCATTGAGTCTTAGGCAGTGGCTTTGGCACCTGTCATTTGTCTGTGTTAAACCCACTTGCAAGTTGTTCGTGTCATAGGGGGATCTATAATAGTTCCCAATTTACAGTCATCTGGGGACTTGGTGAACCAGAGGCCTTTCACATTTGTCTTGATTTTCAAGAAGTAGATGCTAAACAGGACCAGGCCCAGCACAGAGCCCTGGAGTACTTCACTGGTGACTGCTGTTCTGGTGGAGGTGGTCTCACTGATCCTGACTTCTTGGGTCTTGTCTGTGAGCCAGATTGCAATCCAGTGAGTTATGTATGGGGTTACACCTAGTTCAGAGAGCTTGTCAATAATACCTGAGTGGGGTATTGTATCAAATGCCTTAGCCAGGTCAAGATATGCAATATACACTGTTTTACTCCTTTCCATTACCTTGATGACCCCTCTCAAAGAAGTCTACTAGTTTAAGTAGGCATGGCTTTCCCTTAACAATGCTAAATTGGGATGGGTCCAGTTTCTGTAGGTTGCCAATGTCCATGTTTTTCATTTCCATGATAATTCATCCCATGCCTTTGCATATTAGGTTTGTTAGACTCATGGGTCTATAGTTCCCTGAGTCAGTTGATGGTCCACCCTTGTGGAGAGGAATGACTGTTGCAGTCCTCCATTCATTTGGAATGTAGCCTGTTTCAAGGCTACCTTTGAAGAGTGTCTGAAGTGGTCCTGATAGGTCATGTTTAGACTATTCAGGAGGCAACTGGGAATGTTTTCAGGATCTATGGAGGAAGTGTTCTTGGCTTTAGTGAGTGCTGCCAGCACCTGGTCCCTGCTGAGAGCTGGGGAAGTATCCTGGAGAGGATTTCACCTGGTGGAGCTTGGGGGGAAGTGGGGGTTGAAGTCTGAATTTAATTTATCAGCCAGTAGATTTGCGATGTCACCCTGATCAGTGTAGGTCTCACTGTTCACCACCAGTTCAGCACATTATTGTGTGATACCTCTAAAGTACCAGATATAGCTGAAGAAGGCCTTCTGATTTTCTTTAGCCTGCATGGCTATCCTGACCTCAGAGTTTCCTTGTTGGACTTAATTAAACCTCTTAGTTTCTTGTTTAGTTGTATAAGACAGCACTTCTCTTTAAGGGATCACAGGACAGTTCATTGTTGACAATGGTTCCCAGATACCTATCAACAGGATCAGTTTCAGGGGTGGGTTGTCAATGTAATGAGTCATGCTTGCTGATGGATACAATAGCCAAGAGTAGGATACTTCAGGCTTCAGTCTTATGGCAAATGTGATCAGCTTGTGGTCTTATTGGACCAGGGAGAAAGTAATAATTGGCAGAGAGCAAAGCTGCCCAATATTGGCAAGGACCTAGCCCAAGATTTTATTGCCGCTGGTTACAGTGCCGACAAACTAGTCCAGGGAGTTATGGAGATATAGTTGACATTTCATAGTAGGACAGTGTCTGGCTTAATACATATCATAATATTTCCTGTTTATCTACACAGTATCCATAGTTCCTCCCCTTCCCATTATTCCCGTTGACTTTAGGTGGCCAAGCCTTTCATTTGCTCATTATACAATTTTGTTCCACATTCTTTTAAAGGACTGGGTAATGTGGTTTTGTGTCACTATCATACTGTAAAGTTGTCAGTCTGCATGTGAGTATTATAGGTGAAATATATAGGATCAGTACTGTAGAGGGTCAGGTACTTGCCTATTGTTCAGAAGGCCTGGGTTCATGTAACAGTTTGGGGAATTGACTGAATAGGTAGGGGAAGTTGGGTATACCCATCCTGGGGGGGGGGTGAGCATGCCCAGGAGCACATGGGTTTTGGGTGCATTTCCCCAGTAGATACTGGGGAAATTACTATGCAGTGCCTCCTTTGGGAAGACGGGAAGGATATATGCTGACATTGCCCACTTATAGAATTGAGGGGGTAGTTCAATGCAGACCCCTATTGCACATCCCTCCTATGAGTTGTTGCTGGTCAGGTGGGGGGGGGCTATGGCTTAAGGGACAAAACCTTAACTACCTCTAATGGCCACTTTAATAATGGTCTCTCCTGGATGACCCTGGCTCCAGTCTTGGAGAAAAAAGGGGCAGATTGGCAGGGAGGAACTGATAATGTGTGGAAAGTGGGGGAAAAGTATCATCAAAAAACAGTAACACAGTAATACCTTGTTAAAACACCATAACATCCATTGCCCGTTGTAGATACTTTTCATTTGCAAAGTACAGTGTATCATCTCAGAGGGGTTAAAACCAGACCACAGGCAAAGTAACTGCTGACAGCTTGCATAAAAATATGCCTAAATGTATGTAGAAGCATTTCATCAAATGAGTGTTATCAGAATTTTATTGTAAAAGCAAATTGTATTCTCCACCCCTGCAGCTGTAAGGCAGTCTATTTATAAATGTCCAGTTCCCGCCCAGTTCTTTTTTGTTATTTCCTGTCAAACAATGTAGCACTGAATACATGTTTGAAAATGTGCCAACCTTTCTCTGAAAATATATATTGTATTACTCTTATCTGCTACACTGTGCCTGTGAAGGGCCTTCACAGTTTCACTGACCCCACCTTTTTATGAAATAGATATAGGGCGGCTTTCATTAGAAGTCTGTGCATGAGCATGTACATTTCAAAAAAGAGAGAAGACAATGGGGAGTGCAGTCAGACCATTACATGCACTCTGAAATCTGGAAAACAGAGCTATAATACAGGAGTTTTGGTTCTGCAGACATACAAGGTCATCATCATTACACTGTATTCACTTTCTCTGTAATCCATTTGTTTGATTCACTGCCAAACAACACTTCTTTATTTAAGGTTATAGTTTGTAATTATAATCCTGTATTTCATTTAGATTATTAATCATGTACAAGTGTTTGCAAATATAAAGTTAATTTAGGTTTATCTAATTTGAGCTTTTAATCACAGAAGTCTATTTAGTCACACTTAAAATTTCCAAGGCTATACAGAACCACAAGGAACTTAAGTGAATTTCTTATTTTTGAAGCATTTTTCAGATTTGGTCCCAGAACTGCTGACCACTACACTGCCCGTGTAATGCATTAGATTCCTTTTTTGGTTGGAAGATGAGTTGGGATAGGGGTGGATGTATACATATCATTCATTGCTGTTTGAAAGGGTGATTATCTACAGTAGAATTACCCTCCTCAATCCCTATGGCAAGAAGGATGACATTTAGGATTCATTTAGGGATGGTACAACATAAGTTTAAAGGTCTGTAATGCTATGAAATCGGGTAAAACACTCAGATACTGAAAAGACCAAAAGTAACTAGTAGCAACACTTGCAAAACCACTGAATAAACTGGAAAACATGGATGGTGCCAATGAAAGTATGGATTAGTGAAATAAACAGTAAACTGAAAATATGTGCAGACACACACACACACACACACACACACACACACACACACACACACACACACACACACACACACGCACACACACACACACACATGAACACATGCATACACATGGACATACGCACACACAATCACACACCTCTACATACACACATGCACACACATCCCCATATGCTTGTAAACTCATACACACACAAACACACATGCACATACACACAAACACACACACACACACACACACACAATACACACGCGCACATGCGCACACGCACACACACACACACACACACACACACACACACACACACACACACACACACACACACACACACACAAAAAAAAATACCAGAGATATTTACTCCATGTAAACTGAAAATCAGTGACATGAACAATGGCTGTGTGCAGCACTGTAACCTTAAACATTAAACTATTTGACTTGGTTTGGCTCTGCTAGTGCCCCATATTTCTTCTAATCCTGATGATCCACAGGATGTAATATCGCTTATTTATTTATAGGTTCATAGGTTCATAGGTTGGTACTAGGCTACCACCCCTAGTGCCGATACAAGCTTAGCCATAACAATTCCCTGGATATTTCTTCCCACAATATTTACTTCCCTGGACCCCTATCTAGAAGGACAACTGACATGATCCCCGGGGTGATTTTCCTATCTCCCATCCAATCGTCAAGGTTCCTTTTGAAGAGGTCCAAGGTGGCTCCTTGCTTAACATGTATGGACAGTCTATTCCAGAGTATGGGGAGTCTCTGGGTCAGGAACCTATTCCTCCAGCATGTTTTGTTCATTGTGATGACAAGGTTTAGATCCCTGGAGCATGTGACTCTGAGGGATTGGGATTTATTTAAGTGGAGCATGTCCAACAGTTCAGGGTTTGACATGGCCTTGTATGTTAAGCAGAGATCATCTCTGAGTAGATGATATGCCACAGAGTATAGCTGGAGTTTTTTTAGATGGTCAGGATACGGCATCTGCTTTAGGCCCATGATTCTTTTAGTGATGTATTTCTGTGGCCTTTCCAGCTGTTGCAGATGACTTGTGAGGTGCATACCAAATGGGGTGTTATACTCTATAATGGGTCTAATGAGGGATGAGTACAGTGGGACAATGACCTCCTTTTTTCTGGATGAAATCCCTTAGTGATGAGGTGTGTCACATAGAAGGATTTCCTGACTGTTGTGGTGATGTGGTTATCAAAGGTGAGACCACTGTCCACCTGTGTCCCCAAGTCTCTCATCACACTTTTGATGATTAGTGTACTGCCACCTATGTGATAATTCATGGGTACATGTTTTTTCCCAAAGAGGATAACTATACATGTCTTGGCAATAAGCTTGAGCCCATGGCTCTGGCACCAAGCATCAGTTTCTGTAAGGCCCTTTTGTAGAATATCCACATCATTTGGGGATTCAATAATGGCTCCCGGTTTGCAGTCATCTGCAGACTTTGTTAACCAGAGTCCCTTAGTGCTGGCCTATACTTCAGAGAAGCAGATACCAAACAAGAGCGGTCGCAGGACTGAACCCTGAAGTATTCCACTTGTCACTTGTCTGGAGCTGTATCTGGAGTCGGCTACTTTTACAGTCTGGGTTCCGTCAGTAAGCCAGTTGCAACCCATTGAATGATGTAGGGATTTATGCCCAGCTTAGTAAGTTTATCTAACTGCTGTTGTCAACTTGAGCACCAAGCCTGCCTCCATTTTACAGTGTTCTATAGACTGATATGCTTTTCCAATTTTAGAAGACATAATGCCACATAGCACCATACCCTTTCCAGGGTAGATTAGCCTTTTGTTGACCACACTTAGTGCCAAAATAGTAGGAGGTGAGAAATGGTTATGAGGTGACCATTATCTGTAATTGATGAGGATTTTCATTTTTGCTTTTCTCTAGGTTGCTCCTGTATGTTGAATATGCAATGCATGCAAACAGCAGCTATGTTGGTACCTACATATCTCCAATATTATTTTATAGTATTCTCCTATAATAATATAATAAGTATATAATCCTGCCCTCAAAAACCTAGTACAACATCACTCAGCCAAAAGGCCTCTTAGATCATCAAGCAAACTACTACTAGAAGTCACCAACAGCTACAATAGCTTTGGAGATGCACTATATAGTAGTTCGGTGGCTAAAAAATGGAACTCTGTCCCTACTAGCATTCAAAACACATCATCCAAAGCCTCCTTTAAAGACCTCATCAGGCAACATCTCAAGCAAAGTTGGCAGTGCCATGATTGCTCCCCAGGCTAGTGAAAGCGGATAACATATGCATACTAAATCTAGAGCAATTGATAATAGTTTTTCAATCTTACTCACAAACACTGGCTAATCTACAATGTATGTACTGTACCTGTGTACTATGTATGTATTCTACCTACATTCCAAAGTTCAGCTGTACACCACAAATCTATTACTTACCTTTATTTTTAAAATTAATATCTTTTTGATTGTTCTCTCCACTGTAACTGTTTGTGCCGCATACCACTGTAAAAACATGTCTCTTGTAATTTGTGTGTATACTGATTATGTCTGAATAACTAAATGTGTCTGTAATTTTTCTTTGTGGAGCTTTTCTCCCCGGGCCTCTGCTGAAAAAGGGCCTTTTCGGCTCAGTCAGACACCCCCGGTTAACAAATGTAAAATAAATAAAATAAATAATGTGTCATTGTGTCATATTTACACAGGCTTAGACAACACTCTTATTGCACCTGGAACTATCCTTCTGGTCTAACAGGAAGATGCTTCTGCAGTCCTACTGTGCCTCTCATGATAGAGCAGCTGACCCTGAGTAGTTCATTCTCTGTCCCTTCACTTTACTCATCAGCTACAGGCCCGATTACATGAATCCAGACTGTATGCATCATGGTCAGGGCCATAAACTGTGTATCAGTGGAAGTCATCCATAGAATGGAGGATGTGCATAACAAGGCTGGCCATAAACTGTATATCAGTGGAACTCATCCATAGAATGGAGGATGTGCATAACAAAGCTTCAGTCTGGAACTGACAATACCACATTTCTATTCTGCCAGTGTTAAAAAGATTCACTTGTAGAAGACTTATAATCCTCTTTTTAGACTCGTCCACTATGTCATCTTAAATCCCTTAACAACCAAAAGTTTGAGAATAAATCCTACCAGCATCACCCACCATCATATCTTTCAATGGTTCACTTCAAATCATGTAAAATGCATCCATATCCTACTCCAAGACCTGCTTCAAACATGGTCCATATATTTTACATGTATATATCACTAGATTTGGGTGGGCCAGTACCAAGGTCTCCAAGTTGCTATTGTCCCTGTTGCTGCCATAGTGTATTGGTAATACAATCAGTTGTTTTCAAACAGTTTTTCATTCTGTACTTTCCACCTTTGTGTCATGGCTGAACATGTAATATGTAGCCATTCTGCTGTCTGTCACTTTTCAAGTCACTGTTAACTTTTGAGAACATTTCCATCTCTCACTAAGTACTACAACTGGTCAACTTGAATTCAGTACCACTACTGTTTCAAAACAATGAAAACATACCCTTTTTCTTAAGCTGCCTAAGGACAGAATCCCAGTTTATTTCACAGGTGTACTTATAATAAATTCAGATATTGTCCATGCTGAAACTGTTTTTAAAGCACCCTTATTAGACCATTTTAAGGTCAGCCCTCACCAAACCTCTTAACCCCCCCCCCAAAAAAAACAAAAACAAATGGGGATACTTGGGATTAACATGGCTAGGCTTGTAAAGGCTTTATGACTGCTAGCCTCGTAACCTTCTATGAAGCTATGAACCAATGGCTACATGATAGAATAGTGGTGAATTTTTCTGTCTCACAGCTCAGGTATCTGGTGTTTAGTCCTGACCTTCTTCTAGTACTAGTTTGGAATCTATATATTTTCCCCTTGTTAACATAAAAACATGCTGTTAGTGCAGTTTGTGCTGGGTTGTTCTGCAACATCTATAAGAATGTGATATGTGTCACATTTATTCTTGGACTTCTGACCTGAGTTGTGGCAAAAAGGGTCATCAGTGGACCATTTCAATTACTACATGAAAAGGTAAATGAAAATAACAAAGCGATTGCATTTCCTGCAGATAGCGTAAGATTAATCCATTTAATATAGTAATAAAGATTATGTGCTGTCAGTTCATTAAATAAATGAGTTCTCAAACTCATATACGCATTTCATTTAGCTTTTGGAAATCAGAAGATATAATAATGAAAATATAGATGAATATAGCTTTCAGATGCAGAGGCATGCCATCTCCCCAAATTTGGACTATTCAAATTTTTTATGTCCACTACCTTGGTATTGCAAAGATCTGACAGCAAATCATAACCGTTTAATACCATACCATAGCCTTGGAAGACATTATAATTCCTATAATCTCATTTACTCAATGCGTTGCTTAATTTGGGCTTATTCAAGCACTTTCAATAGCATTACCACCTATGGCAAGCAGAGAAGTTCAGGTAGTCTCTGTCATATATCCTTGCTTTGATGTGTTTCACTAATAGAGAACAAAGCCTTGTAGTTTGCATAACTTTGTCACTGTGAGCTCTGCAGAATAAGAGAAGACCTTGTATCAGAATTCTCTGGCAAAATGTACCCATCTGAGCAACCAGAAGTCCCACACAAAATGCTAACAAGTAAACAACCCAGAACACTTTGCTTAATCTTTTGATACACATAGTTGGGGTGCAGATATCTTTGTTTTTTTTTTGTTTGTTTTGTTTTTTTGCATTGAGTTGACCAAGATTGCCTGGCTGAGCAGAGCTCACTTTCATCAAATGTCTGGGAAGAAGAGTTCCAATTACATAGTGTTAATATAAATATGAATGCACAATAGTAAATGTGCAGTAGCTTAAGTAATATATCTGTCTAGCTATCTATCTATATATCTATATGTATACACCTATAAACGCATGAATTTAAGGAATCAGCACTGTAAGTGATATAAGTGATATAATCATACAACTTAGTACAAGATAGTTAAAGTAAAATAAACCATTAAGGAGGAGATATATATGTATGAACATATTTACACAACTTTCCAAAGAAAAAATGCAAAATCCCCGATTCCAGATATGTACAAATTAAAGGAGAGCTGTTTCAAAGAGTTTAGGCACAGAAATGTAATACTGGAGACAGCATAGGAATTGTATAATATTTACTGGAGTATATAGCTACAGTATCATTCAGCTTAATAAATAAAAATAAACAAGTGAGGAATACTGCTTAGCATGGAGCACTTGCTTTAAAAAAACAACAACAAAAGACAATAACACACACACTGGAGCACCAGGCATGATATGCTTTATTTCCAATCCAATTGTATTAGCCAAGACCCTAAAACATTAATTAATTAACATTTAAAATTCTACAGTGTCTATATTTAAACACATTATTATAGAGATGCATGCCATGCATAATATGAATGCATGGTCTCAAATAAATTGGTGTGGGATGAAAGAGCTACCAATATAAAACCTTATATTACCATGTGTGCTTTAGGTTTTTAAGCTTAAAAAATAACACACAGATACAGCAAATGGAGTCTATACATTGTAAGGTTTACACTGAAAATGAATTCTGTACAATGTCTGTCTAGCATATGACATACTTATAAATTGCTCATTAAATATACCTCATACATAACATATCTTATTTTAAAGCTATGTTTACACAGACACACAAAACACAACTCTAATTGAATTCAATCTAAAATGATGAAAAACAAGAATAATAATTGCTCCACTCCTTGCTAATTATATATACAAACTCCAAAATCACACAATACGGTAAGAGCAAATTATCTCACCCATTGTACCATGAGTTCATACAAAAGGCTGCCTGCAAAAACTCCAGTGAAAAGAATGTTCTCTCATAAGAGCATTCAGTTTTATTCACAGCCTCAAAAACAGTTTGCTCATGAGCATTTGTTATTTTGACCTACAACTGGATATAACTATATATATAATATATATATATATATATATATATATATATATATATATATATATATATATATATATATATATATATATATATATATATATATATATATATATATATAATTTTTTTTTTTGTGTCTTTCGGCTTTTCCCGGTTAGGGGTCGCCACAGCGGAACATTTATATATATATATATATATATATATATATATATATATATATATATATATTTATGTATATATCTATATATATATATATATATATATATATATATATATATATATCCATGGATACACTAGAAAATCTCAACGTACTAAAATGTCGAATTTCAGTATGTCGAGACCGAATAGTGGAAAGTGCAGTTACCCGAAACTGCACTATGTCGAATCTGCAAATGTCGAATCCGCCGTTATCATGGTGTCGCATTCGTGAAGTGTGGTGTGATTTGTGGATTTATCTGGGGTTTCAGGTAAATGTTGTGTGTTTGAGTATATTGGGTAGGGATTTTAGTGTGTGTGAGTGTGTGCGGTGGTGTTTTTTGTGTGTTTGTGTGTTTCGTGCGACGTCTGAGTTAGAATATATAAGTAGAGTGGGTGTGGGGGGTGCAGGGGTGCTTGTCCCCCTCTTTATGGGTAGGTTAGGTGTGTTTGTGCATGTTGCTATGTTTGTTTAGTTAGGTAGGTGTATGTGTGTGTGATTATGTGCTGGTTTTTGTGTGTGTGTGTGTGTGTGTGTGTGTGTGTGTGTGTGTGTGTGTGTGTGTGTGTGTGTGTGTGTGTGAATGGTCGCGGTTGTGGTATTCGTCATTATGGGTTTTCGTGCATGTGGGTTTTCCACTATTCAGTCTCGACATTTCAGTATTTCGGGATTGTATAGTGAATCCATATATATATATATATATATATATATATATATATATATATATATATATATATATATTTATAGATAAATATTATATATGAGTGGTTCTATGAGTTGCATTAGAATCAGCACTATAAATTAAAAGCAATAATGTCTGGATGTGGTTTATTCACATCAAAGGTTGGGGGCTGGTATAATGGTTAAGATGTTTACCTCACAGGTACAAGGTTATATTCTCACCTTGTGAGAAATTAACTAGGCTTAAAATGACCCTCAAGGGCAACTAGCCTAGTACTTGGCTATCACCATATCAGAATCAAATGTAATTGAACATATTCAAAGACATGTTTTGGTACCAAAGCCATTAAATCATTAGAATCATTCTTGCCTGTTGGGACAGTTTCTTTACTCTTCCATTAGCTAGAGGACAACAAAGACTGGACATTATCTGTTTGAATTTTCCTTCATGCACTATTAGTCTGCTTGACTTGAAAATCAAGCTTTGGAAACAACTTTTGCTTTTTAATAAAAAAAAATAACAAATTTATTTCCTTACTGATGATTTTTGCATAAAATTCCGTAAAATATGGTTTGTATTTATATAACATTTCATGCTTTTTGTTAGTTTTAGATATATGTGAGCATAGCTTTTTTACATCTGTAAATGTTCTTGACATACAGGCAACTGTGTTATTCTCTTGTAAGATCATAGTTTCTACAATATTCTATCATCCACTCGCAACACAAGTCTTACTTATTACTTAGTAATTTGTCAGACCATCAGTTTTTCATAGTGTTTTACATGCCAACAACTCCATTCCCAGATTGCAACTTGCTCTAGCAACTTTCTTGAAGGTATGGTTATCTCATGCTAATTAGATACATATTTTGTAAGATTGTACATCCTTTCAGGAAGACTGTATCTTGTTCACAGTTGGCATTTTCATAATACCGGATTTTTTTCTACAGACCCTCTGATCTCAGAATATGAACCATATATTTAAGACATGTCATTCGTACGTTACACTTGTACATTTGCTCATTTCATTTGAAATTATGAGGTCTCATTCTATTTAGCTGATTAAGTCTAACTCTATGCTAATGGATCATAATGTATGTTTGCAGCACCTTGCTAGCAATTATTTACCTGGGAGACTGTTCTTTAGAGTACCTATGGTGTTGATAAAGTAAAAAATGGAAGTGTAAGGAATCTGTATCTCCACAGTGGCATATTAAATGCACACAGTTTCATTCTTTATCCATCCATCTTTAATTAGCTTTAATTAAAACATGATTAGCATCATCTGCAATTAGCAGTGTCAGTGACACAGCAGGTATTACACTCATCCTTGGTGATGGATCCATAGTGGCATATTAAATGCACACAGTTTTATTCTTTATCCATCCATCTTTACTTAGCTTTAATTAAAACATGATTAGCATCATCTGCAATTAGCAGTGTCAGTGACACAGCAGGTAGTACACTCATCCTTGGTGATGGAAGACCAGAAGTCTGTGGATTCTGTTCCCACTACAGCAGATTGGATTGCTGACACTGCAGTGTAGTATTAATGGGTGCTGCACTCTTTAGTGTGTTATCCTTCAGACGAGATATTAAACTGAGGTCTGATCTGCCTGGGTTGGTGGTAGCTCAGGTGGATGTAAAATATCCCACAACACCTATCAAAAAGCACAGACAATGCTCCCGTGTGTGCTGGCCAAATTTCACCTAGTAGTAGAACTACCCCCTCAAGTCTCTACTGTAAAAGGACCACTAGCAATTGTGATTAACGCAGTCAACCAATGATAGATAGATAGATAGATAGATAGATAGATAGATAGATAGATAAGTAGATAGATAGATAAACCATATCCACAAACAGCACCAGAATTACCATTCTAAATAATTAAACCTTGGTGTGATATAAATAGGACCTGCTGATGTGACAGGTATATTTCCCAGAGACTAACCCTTCTCTGGAACATGCTCCCCATCAATGTGAAGCAGAGTTCCTCCTTAACCCAATTCAAGTGCAGCTTGGACAATTGGATAGGGGAACATCTAATGGACAAAGTCAGGCTATATATGGTTCATGTTTCATCTCCCATATCGCTTCAGCTGTAAACAGTGGTTAATGCTCTGTCTTAGTCTTAAGTACAAATGTGAATATTATCTTTCTTCATGACAGTGACC
The DNA here is from genome assembly GCF_019279795.1 of Protopterus annectens. Lineage (NCBI taxonomy): Eukaryota > Metazoa > Chordata > Ceratodontiformes > Protopteridae > Protopterus > Protopterus annectens. The sequence continues at coordinate 463,690,557 of NC_056736.1, forward strand.
TTCCAAATGACCCATGTATTTCATTCTACTTGTTCCTTCCTTAATGACAGTTAATGTCTTCATTCTACTAATTTCTTGTTCAATTTTAATTCTGACTATGACACATATCACTGGCACAGCACCACTGTATTTGTATATGACATCCCCTGACAAACTCCCTAAGTCTGTAAATAAATCAGCATAATCATGTATATCATTCCTATTGCTATGCAAAGTATCTAAGATGTCTCTTTGACAGTGCTACTGATTCTGAATACCTGTAGTCTTTTTATAGGTGTGAAGGATGTTACTAAGCTATTGACCCAAGGGTCTTTACAAGCCTAGCCATTAAATCCCAATTTAATAAATACTAGATGAGCGATATTCCCCCGGATTTTCAAAAGCTTGCATGGAGTGCAAGATCGGGGCAGGAGCTCAAGCAGGCAATATGTCTGCCGTGCGATCCAGGAACAGCCTACAGAGGCGTGCACTAATCCTACATGGACTAAGCCCTGGTATGTAAACCACCCCATTTGCAGGAGAAATCTATGCAAATGAGGTGATTTTGCATTCCAGGAAGCTTGCAACAGTCCGTGCAAGACTAATGCTATCTGCAGAAATGTACTTGGTTAGTAACCGAGTACATTTCTGCAAAATCCAAAATGGAGCTGTGACAGCCTCAAATAAAGGGTGTAGATCATGTAGTGAACATGCCAATGGCCAGGTATAAATCCATTGGCATTGCAAACAACAACAAAAAAATACACAAATTAAGTTTTATTTTTTTGTTTTAGCTGATCTCGGCTGTTTAAACGTAGGGCAGCAGAGCGCAAATGGGATTGGGGGGAAAATAATAAAATAAACCTAAAATAAGCAGTCTAACTAAAATCAGTATTCTGCCATGCAAGTCAGTCATAGGCAGAAGACAACCTGGCTAGTGAGTAGTGGTTGCTAAGGGGGGAGGCTCGGTGTGAGACATGCAACTATGCATTAGCAGGAAATCTTATGCAAATGAGGGGAAGGATAGTGAATTTACCCCAGCATGTGAGTCAGGTCTCAACAGTGTAAGAGTAGGAATAGCTTGGTGCAAGCCTAGGAGTTAGATGACATCATGGGGGGCGGGTGTCAGGCATTTTGTAAGCGGATTGGAGCCCTGTGACTCGGGTTTGCTCCTAGCTTAGGGTGTGTCTAAACCTGCCTAGCAGTCTTTACAGAGCCTAAGCCGGTATGCGCGGCACGCACCGGGTTTTACAGGAAGAAAAAATAAGTTAAACCAGGAAATAGCAGCAGTGTGAACATTTGAGCACTCTGCACGGCATGCACATGGGCTTAAATAGGAAGGCAATAGGAAGGGAAAATAGCAGTAGGAAGGTAATCAAGGAGAACTAGCTTAGCTGGCAGGTGAAATGTATCCGAATCAGCCAATTACACAGGTTGCAGACCAGCCCAGCCCAGAACACTACTGTAAACTATGCAAACACCTTCCTTCTGTTTTTTCTCACACTCTACACCACCAGTGTAAACAAGTGGGAAATGTTTAACACTCACAACAGCAAAATGATCGGGGCTGCAATAGCAATCATACAACTTGTGGAAGAGGCTAAGGGTGGTGAGGATGTGTATGTTGTCGACAAACCCACAGTGAGGAGACAGAGAAGACTGTACAGACCCAGGGTAGCCTACCAGGGTCTACATGAGCTGGAGATAGTGGAGTGCTATAGGGTGGACGGGGACCTCCTACAACAAATTGTTGAGCTGTGCCGGTCACATCTCACACACAGAACTAACAGAGGGGAACCCATCCCAGTGGATATCAAGGTATGTGTAGGCCTACGAATACTAGGTACAGGTACCTTCCAAATGCCAACTGGGGATATGATGGGGATTTCACAGGCATCAGCATCCAGGATACTCTACCTTTTTCTGGATGCCATGTCAGCACATGTTGGTGAGCACATATATTTCTCCAACACCCGTGAGGTGCTAGCCAGCAACATACAACTGTTTCACCAAATAGCAGAATATCCTGAGGTAGTGGGTGCTATAGACTGCACACACATATGCATAAAAGAACCACATGGTGAGCGGGGTAGGGTCTATATGAACCACAAGGGCTTCCCTTCCATCAACTGCCAGGTCATGTGCGATGCCCAGGGGTACAATAATGAATGTGTGTGCTGGCTGCCCTGGAAGCTATCACGATTCCCACATCTGGCATCTGACACAGCTGTACCAGAGACTTGTCAATGGGGACATCCCTGACGGTCACCTAGTGGGGGATGCTGGATACGAGCTGGAGCCATAGCTTCTGACACCCATCAGAAATGCACACACACCCGAACAAGAACTCCATAATGAGGCACATGCACAGACCAGAATTATAGTAGAGCGTGTGTTTGGGATGCTCAAGTCATGGTTCCAGTGCCTGGACACATCTGGTGGAGCCTTGCAGAACTCACCAGCTACATGTACCAAAATTGTCCTTGTATGTGCTATGCTATACAATATGATCTTGCGGAAACAGCTGCAGCAGGAACAGAATGGGGCAGGGCCACACAGCTCCCCACTATTGCCAAGGCCTGCACGGGCACAGAGTGTCTTGGTGGAGGAACAACCTGAGCCTGCCCCAGTAGGCAGAAGGAGGCATGCCCAGTATGCCCTGGCCTTAGCTAAGAGGCAACACATAACACATACACTGGCATAGGAGGGACCCAGGGAATAACACCTCTCTCTGACTCTCACATACAGTAAAAGGGATGCCAAACATTACACTAACTATGCCTAACCATGTGTAGGGAGTGTACTATATCCATCCGACATAGGCAGCCCTGCAGCACCACCCTCAATACTGGGACACCCACAAGGTAAGTGACTCACACATACCAGGCAGTGGGGTTCGCATACCCAACAACAGCCACAGCCAGCATGACAGGAGTAGACAAACATAAACAAAGGCTGTGCTATGGCCCCTGAATGAGGCCTATGGGTAACCCCCCCCCGAGGCCTACACAGACAGACTACAGCAGGTCAGGCAGTGGGATGTTAGTTTTGAAGGATAGGAAGTCAGAAACTAATATGCAGATAATTAAAAGCTAAGATCTGTAGTACACTGGCATGCCTGTAGTCAGCACAATAGATAAGCCTACAGAATGAAATGGAGTACCCGACATACCAGTACAGTCCTAGCAAATGTGTACAAGTGTCAGGTGTGCCCCCCTATCCTACGTAGACATTTAGTAACAGTCAGGTGTGCCCCCCACCATCCTGTGTAGAAATGTAAAAATATTCAGGTGACTCCCCCCTACCCTACATAGACATGTAGTAACAGTCAGGTGTGCCTCCCCAATCCTGTGTAGAAATGTAGAAATAATCAGGTATGCCCCCCCATCCTATGTATAAATGTAGTAGCACTCAGGTGTGCCCCTCCCAGTCCTGTGTAGAAATGCAGAAATAGTCAGGTGTGACCCCCCCAGCTATGCAGAAATGCAATAACAGTCAATGCCAAATGATCGATGGATACCCTGCAGAGACAGCATGCAACCTGTAGGTGTACAACACAAAGGTCAGCACTGCAGTAAAAACTACCTGGACTCGATCAACACATTCACTACAGACGGCCATACTGGGCATGCTCACACACTTAAACACATGAAGGCCCTGTCTGCAAACACCAGTGGACCAGACATAACTGGCAGTCGCAGATGTCAGTGCAGACACTCCTCAGTATGCAACACACATGCTTTGCACACACAGTGGACAGGAATACATACATATATCTAAGGACAACACACTATAATAAGCCAAAGGTAGACGTACATAGATGTGTCGAAGAGGGTAAATGTGACAAAGGAGTCATCCAGGCCTGATCCACCCAGCACACAGCCAAAGGTCCACAACCACATGAAGGCCAGATGTCACCCACTGCAGATTCTAGCCACTGGTATCTGTCAGAATTACATAGTATGTGGTGCACGTGCCAGCTGTGCAACATGACTGTACAAGGAAGTAGTCATCTAGCAGCTGTATACATGTACCTGTGAAATATGACCCAGGTTGTGCCCACATGTGGTGTGTCAACCCCGAGATGAATGGGTTATGGCCATGCACACACACTGCCCTCCCCAGAGCCCCACTATGACATGCATGCTGAGGTCATCCACTGTGAAATACAGTTTTGGGAGAGTTGTAGCCCAGTAATCTATGTGGTGCATCCCATGACTGCGTACTGGTGTAGTGTGATAAACTAGTTAGGTAGGAGTTCTAACCCCAACCTTGGTAACTGTGTTTGCATGTATGTCTGTCTAACTCTGTCTGTGTCGACATTAATGCTTTTTAGGATAGTCACACCCCCTACAATTTAAGTGCCCTACTTAGGGAAGGCTGCTGATGACATCCACCTAGCATTACACCTCTGGGAAGATTGTAGCCTAGACATCTCCGTAGTGCTTCCTGTAACTGCGTGTTGCTGTAGTATGATAAAGTAGTTAAGTAGGTGTTCTAATCCCAGGCATGGCAAGTGTGTGACTCTGTTTGTGTAGAGATCAGTGCCTTTTAGGGTAGTAACACTCCCTACAAGTCAAATGCTCAACTTTGGCAAGGCTGCTGATGTCATCCACCTATAAATACATCTCTGGGAAGGTCGTAGCCCAGTAATATTTGTAGCGCGTTCTATAACTGTGTACTGCTGTAGTGTGATAAAGTAGTTAGATAGGTGTTTTAGTCCCAGACATGGCAAGTGTTTGTGTCTGTCTGTGTAGGGGGGTGATGCTTTTTAGGGTAGTCACATACCCTACAAGTCAAATGTTCAACTTTGGCAAGGCTGCTGATGACATCCATCTAGAAATACACCTCTGGGAAAATTGTAGCCCAGTAATCTCCTTAACGCATGCCATAACTGTATACTGTTGTAGTGTGATTTAGAACACTAGTAGGGTTCTATTCCCACCCATGACCGATCTGGATGTTTTGTGTGTGTCTCAATGTCTGTGTAGGGAGCAATGCATTTTAGGTTAGTCACACCCACTACAATTCAAATGTCCTACTTTGGCAATCCTGCTGATGTCATCCAATGTGATATACACCTTTGGGGAAGGGGTACTCCAGTAATCTCCATGGCATGTACTATTACTGCATAGTGCTGTAGTGTAATAAATCAAATAGGTAGAAGTTCTACTCCCAGATCTGAGAAGTGCGTGTGTGTGTGTTTGTAACTCATACCCTGTGTGGACGTGAGTGTGTGACACTTGGGCCCAATGTGGAGTGGGTTTTGCAAATTTCTTATATGGTGGGCCTAGTATATATCACAATGTTCCCTGTACAGGGATAACTGATGTGAAATAGCCGAGAGGCTGAGGTGCAAATCCGTACCCATACATGTGACATCAAGGCCAGGAAATCACAGTTAGCAACCCCAGCAGTGCCCAGAGCACACTCTCAAACCATGTCTCATACACACACACATGCCTAGGCAACAGCCAATATGTGGATAGTACACTGCATATTGGCCACTGATAGTAACTATGAAGTGACTGCAGTGAGCTACAGAGGGCATGGAACCCTGTCCATCTGTCCAATAGGCATGTACATGCAGACAGTGCACCTTCCCCATGTTCCCCAATGGACACCTGCAACACTTGTGGTGCCATCAGATGTGACCCACAAAGGGCATACCATGCCTGACAACATGCCCTGTATGGACAGATGCCACAGACACCAGGGAATGCTGTTAGCATGCAATCTATGTAGGTGCAGGGTAAACCTGCTGTCCATTACCAGTTCCCACCACAGGTGGCCAACACTGGCACATATGATGAAAATCTGTGTACATAACATGGGCCAGACACCCCAGGTACAGTTCCACATGTCACTGTACATGCATGTGGGAGGTGTGCACATCCCATACACCGTCCATGTCATATACTAAGGAACACAGACATGGCAAGCAATGTACAGCACTGACCACACACAATAGTCACTCAGGTGACTGGATGGGGGATACAAAACCCACCTGTGTGGGCAAATGCAGAAACTACAGCACTGAGCCACAATTCAGACCATTGTCATGTGGCCTGATGCCAAGGTATACCTATCACCTAGCCTTGTTTAGCTGTCTGGCACAGTCGACCACCACACACCCGTGCAGGACTGCACCCATGCATGTCAGTACTGGCACTATGTATGCTTATGTGTGAGTTGTATGATACGTATGATCACATCCACACTCACTACAACCCCCACTAGCATACTGAAGCATGCTGTCTGATGTCAGACCCCTCCCTGTAACCTTTGTCTATATAACCTCCATATGACCCATGTGGTGCATGTGATACCTGCACAGTAATGTGTTGTGGCAATCTCACTAGTGATGAGTTGTAATCCTGGCCCTGCCAAGTGTGTCAATGTGTGTGTATCCCTGTGAGAGTGTGGTTGTGTTGACGCTTGCACCTGTTCATTTGGACAGGCATGTGTACGTCACCTACCATATAGCTACCATACCCCTGTTGCAGATGTCACTCCCCATCACATATATGTTCTGAGGGCTCCAGAACAGGTAACCTATGTGACACATCCAATAACTGCATAGAACTGTGATAGCACTACATAGTAGTCAAGGGTTTGAGACCCTGTGCTGGTAGGTGTGTGACATAATCATGCTTAAGTTTTACTCTCCCACCCCTTCCTGACTTGTCTTTACCTCTGTCTGCCTCTCTCACTCCCTCTCTGGTGGATGTGGAGACCTACACCTGCTATGCTTAGGCAGCAGCATGTGTATTTTAAGTGATGCTCATGATCATCTGATGGCCTCTGTATGAATTGCAGCCTCCCCCAGCTTATTCCATGTGGACCAGCTGTGGCAATATTTACATAGCCAATTTCCTGGCAACACACTCCAATATCTAGGAACATCATGTTCGTGTTGGCCCTTTTCATTCACTGTGAGCAGGAACTAGATCTGTTTTTTGGCAAACAGCATCTCAGATGGAGTGGGGATTTACATCTAACAACATACACTATAGAAACAGGGCACCACACAGGAGGGGGATGTGCCTGACCTGACTATCGACTGTAAGGTCTGCTATACTGCACTTGGAGTAATGTTGGTTTAACAATGTGTGTGTGTGGATATGGCTGTCTTACATGTTTCAATACCTGCCATGTCAGTTCTATGTTTATGAGGAATCCCCATTTGTAGGGTCATCTGCAGACTGGGCAGTGAGTTCTGCCTTTGATTTCATGTGTTACCCACAGAGCATCTATCTGTGAACTGCAGAAGGAAGTGTTAGGATTGCAGTCTGTAGATGGTGAAAGCCATGACAGTTACTGACTTCATATCCCTCATAGGACATATGTTGCAACAAACCCTGTCACAACAGTAAATGTATGAGGTTATCACAGCAACATGTCAATATTGACCCTGTGTATGTGCTTCCAGTCACAACTCTGTCAACCTTTGTACATATGTCATGCATTAAGAAGTGCATATGTGCTGTACACCATAATTAGTATCATCATATCTTATAACAAGCCAGTGAGATATCCGACGGCTACACATGTTATGTACAGTAGGGGTTATATTTGATGACATAACCTGGACATTCTGTGGATGTTTGTACAGTACTGAGGTCTGTGTACTTATGGTGAATGTCGACAGTGTGTGTACTGTTAATGTGTACTTAGCCTGTGTACAGACTGTGGTAGATGTCATTGTTCTAGGTCCCATCCTATCTGATATTACATGCTGCTCCACTGTATGTTACTGTATTGGCTTACATGTTTGTAGGGCCATACACACACATGTCCCATACCATAGACAGCCATCAGACCAAACTGTGTAGCAGCCCAGTATTGGTAGGGTTAGTCTGTGAGTGGCACATATGAGGACGGTGTCGAACAGATAGTCCATATACAGTAATATTATGCTAGTGTACCATATGTGGCTGTGGCTGCATTCACATTGGTTGTGGTTATACACTTTCACACATGTGTATCTTACCCTGTGCTGTGACATGCCTGTAGAGCCTGCTATATATGCAGGTACATGTGCATTCCCCCATAGGAGATGTAGGCCAGTGTTGAGCCAGTCTGCCTGTAGCCTGCACAGTGCATTGTTACATGCCTAGCAGCTTAGTGTACTTACCCAGTGAGATGTCATGTGCAGATACTTGCCAGATGTGTTGCTGTCAGGCCTCCCTTAACAGTCAAGTATGTCAGACAGAGCAGTGGGATGCTGTACAGATGTATGTCAATATCTAGTGGGTAGTATGTGGCCATGGCACCCCTGTACCAGTGGTTATTATGTGTCAGGCCAGACAGGGGTGTGTGAATGCATAACTATGGTAGCAAATGTATACCAGCCATTATGTGTTATACCCATCTACATGGCTGTCAACGTCCATATTGTCAGGCATGTTACACATGTTTTGCACTAAGGGATTCTGTGTAAACCTCTGGACTGTACAGAGTGTGCAAACCTTTCCAGACTACTGTATTAGTATAACTGTTTCACAGTTGCATTACTCTGTGTATATGGATGTCAGTGTCTGAACAGCTATATGACATGGCATATAGACATGTTATAGTACACAAATAAAGGTTTTCCATTTCTGCAAACCTGTGTGTGGTGTTTTTTCCTATGACCTCTCTGTGGGTATATGTTGCAAGAAATGATTGTCATTTGTATGGGTGGCCCATACAGTGTTCAGTCATTCAGGTGTTAACTGTAGGCATAGTGGCTGTTCCATATTGTGTGCACCTTCTACATATGTATCTTACTGTACATATGTCTGCATGTGTATGTGTAGTCACATGTATATATATATATATATATATATATATATATATGTATATGTGTGTGTATATATATATATATATATATATATATATATATATATATATATATATATATGAATATATATATATATATATAAATATATATATATATATATATATATATATATATATATATATGTATCTGCATATCTGTGTCTGTGTATATGTATCCCGGGGATGTTGACAGCATCCACATTTTACAGTTCCTATGGAAGGCAGACTGTACTGCATGATATGTTACCAATACCAGCCTGACATCATACAGATGGGATGTAGTACTGTTAACATCTTGTGCCCATGTTGTGCCAGGTCCTGTTTATGGGATCTGTAACACTTGGTGGTGTATTGCAGGGCGGACGTGTTTGGCTGTGGAGGGGCATGCCTATTTGTACAAGATGTATATTGTTTTGGGTCTCTCATCCCCATTAACAGTGCATGTGGGCATACTTGTTTTTGTAACTCTACCATTGCTATCTACAGATGTATGGCCATATATACCTATATACATATATATATATATATATATATATATATATATATATATATATATATATCTGCTTACATATATATATATATCTGCTTACACATATATATATATATATATATATATATCTAGAACTATGTCCATATATACCTACATAGATATATATCTGCGTACATATATGTAACTTGCTGTGTATATGTAGACATATAGGTGTAGACACATATATGTGTCTATGTAGGTATTTGCATGTATTCCTGTTCATATATATTTATATATATGTATATATTTCTAAATACATATATATATATATATATATATATATATATATATATATATATATATATATATATATATATATATATATATATATATGTTGTATCTGTTTAGATATTAATATATTTACACACACACATACATCTAGATGTTGATATACATTCTATGTACTGTTGCATGACTGGGGGTGAATGTTATGTTTCTGAAAACATCAGGTTTACAAATGCATGGCATGGCAAAGTGGTAAATCACTTTGTCTATGGTATGCATGGCCCTGGGTTTGACCCTTGCAGAGGCTGTTTATTTTGTTGCTGGGCAGAACACAGGCCACTGGATACAGAGTGATTAAGGCACTTTAAAGCAGTTGATAGCAGGTTTGCGTGTGTTTGCACGGAGGTAAGCACTGCTAACTTCCAGTTACAGTTTCTTACATTCAGTTAGCTTCTAAATTGCTTAACGTGTGTAGGCATTGTTTACCCCAGTGCAAACAGGCTTAAACCCGCTTACTGCTGCTTAAAAGTCCTTACTCCTGCTTACCCCCGCGCTAATTTCTTTAAAAGAAAAGAAAAAGGGGTTGATAGGAAAATGGTGAAAAAAGGGCCACAAAGAGGGAAAGACAGTAGGGAAAATAGTCAGGGATGTGCAGGAAGGGTGTAGGGAATGTCCATAGCTCCCCATTTATTCTACAGCAACAGCTGTGCATATACCCTGATTTTGGAGGTAGATTTGAACACTCAAATCCCTTGGTGGGGGTGAGGACAACAATAATTCATTGTGATGCCAATTAGACTGGATTAAATGTGTCCAGTGGACATGTGAGCGAAATGGACATCTATGTATGGGGCGAGATTTTTTTGTGGGAATAGATTGCCCTTTTGCTTTTATTTCAGGTGAGAGTGGGATGTTGGGGAGGGGTAGTAGGTATAGTCGGGGAGGTAGGTTGGGTCGGTTAACAGACAAGATAAACAAGACACATACAGGGGCAGTATATGACACATGTGTGGGGGTAAACACCTTGGATGGGAAGGGGTGTTTGGAAGTCGCAAGCCCATGAGCCCCCAAATGGAAACAGTGGAACTGAGGTTCCCACCCATGGGCAGTCGCCACTGCACCTTCACGGCCCCAAAGGTGGCTGTGCTTGGGGCTGGGTAGGAGGGGCAGACTCACCCTCTAATTGTGCCAAGCGGCCATCAAGTTGGCGTAGCTGGTCTCGAATCTCCTTGTCCAACTCCCTACGTGCCACAGCCAGGACCTGATGGCGGGTGACAGGTACCTCTCTGCTCCCACTCCCAGGAGGGGGCCAAGCCCCATCCCCTGCAGCAGTTCCACCTGAAGTTGGTGCAGGGCCATTGGAGGAGGAAGTCCAAGGCTGGGCCCCAGATGTGCCGGTGCCCGGTGCCATGGCCAGCTGAGGAGGGGCAGGTGGGTCCACTGGGACCGACCTTCCCATACAGCTATGTTGTTGCAGTTTTAAGAAAGATATTGGTTAGTAATAGTCAACAGCATTCAGGATTAGTTATAACAGCATGCACAGGTAATCCCATTAACCCAAGACAGCAGATTTACAACAGTTGCAGAGCGAGCAGAACGCATGCATTTTTGGGACAACAGTGGCCATTGCAACAGCATGCAGGTTTCATTGATGGCAACAGGCCACCAATATGGGAGTATTTTAACATGGCACATGCATAGAACCAAATGTGAATATTTATAAACCAGAAGGACTTATGTCCTAACAAAAGTTAGGAGTGTACACGTACCCATTGAGGTATGTAATTAGGTTATTGTTGCACATATGGTGGGGGTGAGAGAGAGAGGTCAATTAACAACTAATATATCCCTGTAGTTTTCACAACTTTCTTAGTCACTGCAGTGATCTGTCCCTTACATGTATTATTATACTACTCAATGGCCTTACTTTGTACAATGGTATGTTTGTAGATTAGTATATACGTGGACTGCGTCTTACGTATTGTTCTACACTTCTTACCTGGTATAGCTGTGGAGAAAATCATTGTTAGCACTACCTGACAATTTCTACACATACTCCCAGATTCCATGCTTGTAGAGAAGTATATAGGTGAACTGTGTTGTACCTACAGTCTACACCTCTTACCTGTTATAGCCGTGGAGAAAATCATTGTTAACACTACCTGACAATTTCTACACATACTCCCAGATTCCATGTTGATGTTATACACATACCTAACAATCTTTTATTGCATACATTCTGTTCAAGGCTTGATAGGATGCAGGTGTTAATGTTACATATTTTGAGAATTGCTGTCATACACTTTGGATGAGATGCTACAATGACAGGTTTGTTTTCATATACATTCTCTGACTATGTACAGGTCTGACTATCGGTTATATGTCAGTAAAAGCTGCCTACCTTTCTTGGATCATCACACTGATTTGTCAGGGGAGCAGGTTACCGGGCAGTAGATTTGGCCCATTTATCTGGACATGCTGGACAGATCAGAACAGTTGAGGGGTATGACTATGCATGCAGCATACTACCTGAATATTCTGCCACAGTCTGTATAGTTGATGGTTATGTTTATGCTTACAGCTTACTATCTGAACATTCTAGCAAATTCTGTACAGTTGTTGGGTCTAATTATGCATACAGCTTTCTATCTGAGCATTTTTGCAAACTCTGTACAGCTGTGGGGTATGCTTATGCTTGCAACTTACTAAAACTCCAGGGATTCAAACCCCTGCTGTGTGTGATAAAAATATTAGAGATGACATCACAGTACACTGTGTTATCAGGGAATTGGTGTGAAGCATTCGAGTGTTTTCTGTCTAAGTCAACCACAGTTGTACAATATGACTGACCTCTTGGGACTTCCAACATTGTTATACTGCACTGCCTACAAATTTTATCTGCGTTCAGCATTGTGGGTAACACTACTTAATATAACAGTACTATTTATAGAATGCAACACTATAATAACATATGAAAGCAGAATGTACACAAGCACCCCAGGGGTTATACTTTTATTCACAAGATATTACACCTTTATTTATGCACAGCCTATATGACAGTCTTCCTGCCATATTGCCTAGTTTATTCAGTACATTCCATACACAATACATCTCTAGAACTGCTATATTTATTTGTTATGACAGTAGATGCAAGATTATTACTAACCTGCCTCGCGATGCAGCCTTTGCAACCTAGCAGCATGGGCTTGCCGGTTCACAGCCCATTCATCTGCAGCTGTCAGGGAAATGAAGTGATATTTAGCCATTGCCTATCCATAGTATACACAAGCTAGGCAATCATTATCTATGTAGTAGAATGAGTACTTAGTGCTGGGGCATCAGCCATCTGCCTTGATTCTTGGATTCACTGCTCTAAGAGATTCCTCCCTCCGCTGCTTCAGGTCAGCATGGTGATGCCTGACCTGCTCACCAGTCCGGGGGATACCAGTAGCACTGGTGATGTCACGGGTGAAACTGTCCCAGGTCTTCACTTTATACTGAGAGCCCTGGTACTGGTCCTGCAGTAGACTCTGCTCATGGTGTTTTACCAGGAGCCATACCAAGAATCTGGACTCCTGGATGCCCCAGCGCTGTGCTCATAATCGAGTGCTTTCCCCAACTCCAGCAATTCTGCCTAGAGTAGGGAGCTGCAACCAGTTATGGGAAGTATTCGTGCCTGTGGGGTTTAAATACGCCCAATTTACTGCACTATTCTGTGATTGCACGATAAAGGCTAAGCTATGGGCACACCTGCATACCTAATGTTGGCATTGCTTAAAGGGGTATACCACTGGGCAGATTGAGTTAGCCAGCCTACACATTGCTTACACCAACTAAGCTGAGCTGTGCAATGCTTAGCATTGCTTCATATTTAGTTTGCATTATATTTTCCTTCTGGCATTGATTTATTATTTGTTACATGTTATATATGTGTCTGGTATCCATGATTCATGTGTACGTACACTGTATGGGGTCCTGGGGACTTCAACACTTTATTACAAGAACACCTCACATCTGGCCTTACTGCAGTACTCCAGTTCACATATTTATGTTATGTAGCGGGTTATACAACATCACACTGTACATAGATTCCTTTCACATGTTCAGTTTGATTTTCTCATAGTGAGGATTTGTTTGTTGAAATCTCAATCTTATATAACGCTATGATGGCTTAGTGGATAACTACTGTGACTGTAGTATACAGGGTACTGGCTTCAAGAGGCTTTTATTTTGTTATTGGGCAAAATGCAGGCCGTTGGATACAGAGTAATTAAAGCACTTCAAAGCAGTTGTAAGCGGGTTTGCATGACGGTAAGCACTGCTAACCTGCCGTTACATCTCCTTACACAGTGTTAGATTTAAAATTGCTTAACCAGTGTGGGCATTGCTTAATGCCATGTAAACAAGTTTAAGCCTGCTTACTAGTGCTTAAATATGCTTACTACTGCTTATTTGTGCTTAAGAAATGTAAAAATAAAACCAGACACCTGACAAAGGATATGGCTCTCAGCCAAAAGCAGAATAAAAACAAAAAGAGCTGAGCCAAATCACCATGGCTGCAAAATCTTCAATTTAATGTATAAAACACACAGAAAGAATATGCAATTTCATGATCACACTGACCACTTCCTCAGACTGAATGCATCAAACTTAACCTTCTTTTAAGCACATAATTGATCACACATTAATCAATTAAACAATTAATAAAATTATCATAGGTATCTATACATAATGTAAAATAATATAATATAAAATAATACCGCTCTTCTGCTAAAGATATATGTTTAAAATGATGCCTCTCTTCTACTAAACCTAATGTTTAAGTGCCCTAGCTTTCAAAAAAGGCTTAAGTGAGGCAGTCTCATTAATCCTTGGTGATGTATGAGCATTTAGCTTAAGAATCCACCTCTGCTCTGCTAGCTCTGTTCTGTTTTTAATATCCCCCTCGTATTCTTTCATCCAGAATTTCTAATAGAAGGAATTTGAAACAGTGTGACAATCCTTCAGCCTCCATGTGTTTAGCTAGACCACTGGTTTCCTTCTTATTCTGGATGTCCCTAATGTGTTCCTGAATGCGTTCTTTTAGCATTTTGTTGGTCTTCCCAACATAGAAGGCTTTACACACTTCACAAAATGCAAAGTAAACTATGTTCCTTGTTCTACAGTCAGCATAATACCTAGCATGTATCACAAAACGTAAATATGGATGCGCAAAAGTAGTACAAGAATAAACATATTTGGTGTTGCGGTAGCGTTGTCGCCTCACAGTAAGGCGCTGTCCGGTTTGATTCTCAGCGTGAGCGTCTTCTGCGTGGAGACATGCGTGAATGGGCGTACCTTCATTGAAGGTTGTGCATCAGGCCTGGCAAGCCGGTACATAAAAATCAACTGCCAATCATTAGCGGACCGGAGTTCCGCTGTGGCGATCCCTAACCGGGAAAAGCCAAAAGACACAAACAAACAAGCAGTACAATTCCTGCAAACATGTGCCCTTTCTCTGAGATAAATTATTTAATCTACCCTCTGGGGCTCTATAGCAAAGCTGACATTTTAAGGATGTCTTATTCTTAAAGGAGAAGCCAGGTGCATCATCTAACATCCCCTCTATATTTTAACTGTATTCAAGATATTCCAATTCCTCTTAAAAACATCACAGAAGATGTTTATATCACTAGCATAGGTGAGTGGAAACCTAAGTTTATTCCTTCCTTTTCTATTATTCTGAGCCGTACTATCTTCCCTCTGTGAAAAATGTGCTCTCCCCTTACCACCCATTTCTCTAAGTAATTCAGTTCCTGGTCTAGTTTGTGATGACCAGACCTGAACATGGTGGAAGGTTCTGATTTAGAAGTGGAGCATGTACTAGCCAGCAGCATTGTCCTATAAACAAAAGCCGGACGGCTTGATCAGATATTATGTATGGAGGTGAATCCTTTGGTTAACCAACCTGTGTTTCCTGAAGATAACAGAGGGTGAAGGTTATGTTTGATGCATTCAGTGTGATGAAGCAGTCAGTGTGCCCTTGAAAGTGCTTACTCTTCCTGTGTATTTTATACATTAAATTGAAGATTTTGCAGCCGTGGTGGTTTGGCTCAGCTCTTTTTGTTTTTTATTCTGCTTTTGGCTAAGAGTCATATCCTTTGTCAGGTGTCTGGTCTTATTTTTACATTTCTTCATCTAGTTTGTGATGACCAGACCTGAACATGGTGGAAGGTTCTGATTTAGAAGTGGAGCATGTACTAGCCAGCAGCATTGTCCTACAAACACAAGCCGGACGGCTTGATCGGATCTTATGTATGGAGGTGAATCCTTTGGTTAACCAACCTGTGTTTCCTGAAGATAACAGAGAGAATATTGATGTAGATCTACAGATGCATTTTAGAGAACACTTCGGAGAATATGAGAATAAACTATACAAATTCAAGCACCTCCAGTGGCAAAGGTTCCACTTGGAAGCTTCTCTACACTATAAAATTGTTCCCAGAGGGTTACGTGCATTGACAATGCCTACATATGGAGATTTATTCCCCGACTTGCTAAAGAAATGACAACAAATGAACTTACAACTGAGTTATGACTATATGTGTTTACTCATTGATGTTTTTGTGCCATAAGAAAAGGAATTGAAAAAAGAACTAAAGTAACTCTCTATGCGGCTGCAAGGCACATATCCTGCTGACATTATTCTAGATAAAGTGGATGTGTTACATGAGCAGATGTTTAATTATGAAAAACATCTTCAAAATAGAAAAATGAAGAAATTACAATGGGACATGAATGATTTTCAAAGCGGGAGGGTCTTTGCTTGGCCGAGACTACCTGCTATGAGTATTAGCCAATTGAATGAATAGCCTCCTACTCAGCAACCAATCACAAATGCAGGGGAGGAGGAGGAAGTGATTCCACATGTGAATATGACTGTTACGGAGATGTTGTCTACCTCAGATAATACACAAAGTGCTGCTAAGAAGGGACAACATAAAGCCAGTAATACCAAAGAAGTAAAAAAATAAATTAGAGCACAATATGCAAATTAATCCTTTTTCCGAGGGTTTGAGTACTAAAAAAGGGACACCTATTGTACCATTCCAATTGCAGAAAACGTTACCCATCAAAGAAAGGTCGAGGAGCTAAGGGAGAAGGGGCAGAGCTCCACAATTGCAAGAAGCGATGGGAACACAGCAGAGGGTTACGAGGAGACAAAATTCAAAGGTTTGGTCCTGAATATTTCTAGCATACCTTTGACTGATGCGTAGTTATTACTATTAGGCAAAGGACTGTCTTTTATTTCACTGCATAAGAATGAATTAACTGATATTCAGAATGAAGTAAGATTGTTTGGTCGAACTCTAATTTTAAAGACTATTTTTAAAAATACTAATGATTGTTTTAACTTTGCTAAACCTAGTACGTTAGTTCCTAAGATGCACCCAACTGTTGAAACGTTTATTGCAGTTTGTGATAATGAGATTAGAAAGCTTTTTGATAAAGGTGTAACACCTAACTATTATAATATGAGTAAAGATGAAAGTGAAGCATTGGTTGAGATAAAATCCCTACAGTCTATTGAGATCAGACCTCTGGACTAGGGGGGAGGTAACGTAGTCCTTGATAAAGGTCTCTATGTTACCCAAATGAATTTATTGTTGCATGATGAAGCTACTTATCAGCGAATATCACAGTTGCAAGGAAATACCATCATAGATAGGATTTCTATCATGATATTTGACCTATTTGTTAATGGAATGATTTCTGAGGACTTATTTAAATACTTCACTGTGGATACCCCTTTATATCCGACTATCTATGGACTACCCAAAGTACATAAAGATTTAAATAATCCACCTATGAGACCAATTGTCTCTAGTAAAGGATGGGCTACTGAACCCCTGTTGATTTACATAGAAAAATGACTACACCCAGTATTAGAAACCTGTGAAAGTATACTTAAAGACACCAAGTCATTTTTGCAAGACTTATATAGTAAGACCAGGGGAATTGAATGTGAATTTTTGTTTGTTACCTTAGACATTGTGTCATAATTCAGTATTATCCCGAATAGCTGGCGTGTTGAAAACATTCGAAGTATATTGAACGCTGAATGGTGTTACACCAATGATAAAGTGAATTTGCTATGCTCACTACTAGAGATTATCTTAGAGAATAACATCTTTATCTTTAGGGAACAGTACAATCTTCAAAAGATTGGCGTAGCAATGCTCACACCTTGTGCCAACAGCTACGCCAATCTTGCATTAGTTGAGTGGGAATGTGAATCATTTTTAATGTATCAAGAATATAAGAAAAACTTGATTTGGTATACTCGTTTTGTGGATGACATGTTCTTTTTATGGGGGGGGGGTGTATGCAAAGATAACTTGGTGTGTTCTTGGAATACCTGCATTCGACTACTCGGTTTCTAAAGTTTACTTGTAAAGTCTCAACAGTTGAAATTGAGTTTTTGGATGTGAGGGTGAAGAAATCACACATCCTAGGAATACAAACTAGTTTGTATAGGAAACCTACTAGAAGAAATACATTGCTCTGTAGAAATAGCATGCACCTGCGTTTTATTGGGAAGAATGTAGTGAAAGGACAAATCCTAAGGGTAATGAGATTACTTAACGATGAAGTACAAATGAAATCGGCACTGGACACACTTAGAGAAGATTTTATAGAGAGAGGGTATCCTACACATATATTTGACAAATATGTAGTTGAATTACTTAGAGAAAAGGATGGTAAGGGGAGAGTACATTTTTCACAGAGAGAAGATAGTATGGCTCTTTCTATCTTTCTTAAACAAAAGATTAAAGCTTTTCAAAATTTACTAAAATTATGTAATCTAGATAAGTTTTCTCACCTTTTTCAACCACTTCATCTAAATCCTAATATAATGATAGATAACGCTCCTTTTAACCTAACAAATTATCCTCTAATAAAAAATTTGAAAGTCTGGGATATCCTGAAATATAATGACTTGTCTCTAATAGATTGGCGTAAAATTCTGAAGGTCAATTGGAATTATTCTACAATACTACACCAATTAAGAGAAGTAATTAAGGGTAAGTATGAACCCATAGAACCTATAGAACATGAACTAAATAATCTAAATACGATAATTAGAACATTATCTTCATCAGTTAAAATGTTATCTAAATCTTATAAACTGATAAAGAATCTAGTACTGGATCAGAACTGTCTCTTGTCAGATTTCTGGTTAAATTATAATTCTCAAATAAATGAGATTCAAAAACTTTTGGCAATCAGATATACTAGGGAATTTACTCCATTTAAGAAATTACTGTACACACAATTAATGATTAACAATGATGCTTACTATACACCATACAAATTAAATAAATTTAATCCTAATAAATCCCCATCATGCACTTGTTGTTCCTACCCCCAAGCTGACCTCTTACATATTCTATGGTATTGTCATTTTTCTCATAGATTATGGACCTCTTTGAAAGTAAGACTACAGAGAATGGGTTATCATAAATCTACGCTGTCCTGGGAAATTGCTATACTTCATATTCCGATAATTTATCTCTCAAAATTGGATACTCATGTTATTATTTTTATTTGCTCTTTAATAAAACTTTACATAACTCAAAACTGGCTTGATCGTACCAAACTAAACTGGGATACTTTCCAGAAAATGGCTTACTTATATATTGATGCTCAAAAAAACATGGTTAAGAGTCCAAAAAAAATAGCTTTAAAAAACTTAGTATTAGAGAAGGTTTTAAATATTATTAATAATTAATGTTTTTTTTTCTGGTCTTGGTTTTTGGGTATAATTTTTATAGCCATAATTGAAATATATCAATACATAGAATTTTTTTATTTCAAGTTATCATTTATTTTCTGGTTACCTATTGTATATATTGTACATATTGTGTGATGTTATTATTATTTCTATCTCTTTTCCTAAATGCTTATAAGAGTTGCAATTTGTTTAAACAAAGTTGTGTATATTTCATTCAACTCCTAATGTATTGTTTATAAATCAATAAAAAGTTTTTTGAGAAAAAGATAGTACGGCTCAGAATAATAGAGAAGGAAGGAATAAACTTAGGTTTCCACTCACCTATGCTAGTGATATAAACATCATCTGTGATGTTTTAAGTGGAATGGGTATATCTTGAATACAGTTAAAGAACTAGAGGGGATGTTAGATGATGCACCTAACTTCTCAATTGTTTGTCTTTGTTTGTCTTTTCGGCTTTTCCTGGTTAGGGGTCGCCACAGCGGAACTCCGTTCCGCTAATGATTAAGAATTAGAAATCCTTAAAATGTCAGCTTTGCTATAGAGCCCAGATGGTAGATTAAATAATCTATCTCAGAGAAAGGGCACATATGTTTGCTGGAATTGTACTGCTTGTAAATATGTTTATTCTTGTACTACTTTTGTGCATCCATATTTAATTTTGAGATAAATGCTAGGTATTATGCTGACTGTAGAACAAGGAACATAGTTTACTTTGCATTTTGTGAAGTCTGTAAAGACTTCTATGTTGGGAAGACCAACAGAATGCTAAATGAACGCATTCAGAAACACATTAGGGGCATCCAGAATAAGAAGGAAACCAGTGCTCTAGCTAAACAAGTGGAGGCTGAAGGATTGTCACACTGTTTCAAATTCCTTGTATTAGAAATTCTGGATAAAGGAATAAGAGGGGGGATATTAAAGACAGAATGGAGTTAGCAGAGCAGAAGTGGATTCTTAAGATAAATGCTCATATATCACCAGAGATTAATGAGACTGCCTCACTTAAGCCTTTTGTGAAAGCTAGGACATTTGAACATTAGGTTTAGTAGAAGAGAGGCATAATTTTAAACATATATCTTTAACAAAAGAGAGGTATTATTTTATACTATATTATTTTACATTATGTATATATACCTATGATCATTTTTTTAATTGTTTAATTGATTAATGTGCGATCAATTGAGTATGTGCTTAAAAGAAGGTTGTTATGTTTGATGCATTCAGTCTGATTAAGTCGTCAGTGTGATCGTGAAAGCGCTTACTCTTCCTGTGTGTTTTATACATTAAATTGAAGATTTTGCAGCCATGGTGGTTTGGCTCAGCTCTTTTTGTGTTTTTTTTATTTGTGCTTAAACCTGCTTACTAGTGCCTTATTCATTAGACAGTGACACTTCACATGTGCATTTCCTGTAGTACTCCAGTTCATAAATATATGTTATTTAGTGGGTTTTGCAACAAAAATATTGGTCATAACATGCTTTGCCATGGAAAATGGAATGTGCTGCAGTGGGACTTGAACTAGGAATGCCTGCTTGTAAGGCGAATGCACTGCCCACTACACTATTGCTATGCTGCTTTTTTTGCATATATCTTCCTTGTTATCCTCTTCTGCCTTTTAAACTTCTTTAGCTGTAGCCTAAGCGATGGGCACACCCGCGAACCTACGGTTAGATTTAATTGAATATTGAAAAAAAATGGGTTTCTTCATTTTATTTTTATGCACTGCTGCTGTTGTACACATAGGTGACTGTTGGTGGGGATATGCAGACACCTATAAGTGGTCTAGCTCATTCCTTACCCCTTTGTCCTGTTCTACATTGCAGGGGTGTGTTTATTCTGAGAGCTCTACTCTCAGGCATACCCCCTGCACTCATACATGCTCTGCTCGGATTGCGCACCTTCTTAATATGCATAGTGCGCTACCGTCCTGCTCCTAAACGGGCCCTTCCATGCAGGACTAAGCTAGTCCTGCACAGAAGTTTAGTAAATCTTGGGGATTGTCTTTGCCCAAGGTTTTTCTAGCAAGGATAACCCATGTCCAGGAGAGAAGCCAGGGCAATTCTTGGCAGAAATTTATGGTTTCCCATCCAGTTGTCCAGGTTGCACTTAAACATGGTCATGGAGGTGCTCTGCTTGATATGGATTGGAAGCCTATTCCAGAGAAGTGGCAACCTCTGAGAGATGTATTTTTCTCTCCAGCAGGTCCTGTTTATGTCACAGGCTAGATTGAGATCCCTGAAACAGGTGACTGTAGTCCCATTTAACTTACAGATGTGCAGCATTTCCATTAGATTTGGGTTAGAGATAGCCCTGTAAACCAAACATAAGTTTCCTCTGAGTAGTCTATACGCTACTGAGTACAGTGAAAGTGACTTCAGTCTGTCCATATAAGACGTGCTGGAGACCCTGAATTTTCTAGTTAAAAATCTCTGATGTCTCTCAAATTGCTGCAGGTGTCTGGCATGGTAAATATCAAAGGGAGCATTATATTCAATAATAGGCCTGATGAGGGATGAGTACAGGGGAGTTATAACCTCTTTTGCTGTTGAGGTGATGCCTTTGCTAATAAGATGAAGGATGTAGAATGCTTCCCTCACCACAGTCAACACATGATGGTCAAAGTTGAGGTCACAGTCAACTTGTGTTCCCAGGTCTCGCACTACTGAATTGGTACTTAAGCTATTATTGTTTATTTTATAATGAGTAGGGACATTGCTTTACCAAGGAGAATGATCATGCATTTTTTAGCATTTAGTTTAAGACCATGGCTTTGTTGTACTATGACTTATATAAACCATTCCTAACTTGCAATCTACAAGCCCCAGAATAACAGGATAATTTACTTCTTCTGGTGCGGCTGTTTAAAAGAAAAGACTGACGTTGTATTTTTATACCAACACATTTCAATTGCCTGACCTAATGATGCCAGTTTTTGTCCACAATGTGTTGAAAATGAACCCAGAGCTTTATTTTGAGTGCCAAACAGATTCAAATCCTTAGAAATATTATTTGACAAGATACTGCACACTGCCCCAATATCTGATTTAAATTATAGATTCTGTGCTTTAATTCTCACCATTATTCTAACAATTTGCCACATCTAACTGTGAGACGACAACGCTACCGCAGCACCACCACCGCAGTACGGAAAAGCCGAAAGACACAAACAATTCTAACAATTTGCCATACACACCTGTCTTATTGTGTATGTTGCATATCTTTTCACTTCCACAGTCTCAAAACACATTATATTCAGATTCTTCAGTAAGACTCAGATTCCATTGACCTCAGTTGCTTTAACATGGATGCACTTTATCCAATTCTGCAACCTTGATTAAGAGTTTAGCTATGTCTACCTCTGTGCTATGCCTAGCCAGACTTACTGCAAAGCTAAATTATAATGATGTAGTGTTTTTTCTGGCTTCAATTTTTTTTCAGTGCATTCCATCATAATTTTCTTTTTTGCATCCTTTAATTTTACAACACATAGTGATTTTATTATTCAGTTTTCTCTTCTTTAGTTGAATACATTTCATTTTACATTGTTTTTCATCACTTAATAGTTTTAAAAAGTGGTAGTAGCTTTACTTGCTTGGCAGACATGCAAAAGTATTAATAAAGTCAGGTCTCTTTCTCTCAGTAACTTGACATTTGTTAATCATTCCTTATATCACGGATTATTCATATGATAAAATGATGCAATTCACAGTTTGGCTCTGCTCTTCATTATGCCAACATTTGCATCTGCAGTCTCTTTAGGACCTTATATTCCTGTGAAAATGAATGTCTAATAAATGGAATTTTTTTCTAGGCTAGCAATAAAGGTTAAGAATAAATATAACTTTATGGCGTCTTCCCCATCAACATGCAAGAATGCAACATTTTCTACTTCGTCATACTTTTTAGCTAATCTTGATGTTTGAAATAAGGGATAGGTTATATTTTTTTTATCTATGGCTTCCAATTTTCAGCCAAATTTCCTTCCTATAACAGAAATATTCTGGAAGGGTGCAACACAGACATATTACAATTAAAATTATATACTTATAAAAAAACAAAAAAATCCTGACAGCAAACATATTTGTCATTCTACAGTTGTATTTATTTTGTTTCTGGTAGATATCTCAGTTCTGATACAATATGATATCAGAAGGAAAGAGAAGACACAGACAAATGAGATATTGTCTAAATTCCATGGTCTGTATTAAAATTAAATTATTTGGAACTTCTCTCTGCCATATGACATTCCAATAACTGTAGGCAGCACATTAGCATTAAAATAAATTATCCCACCTCTAGCAACAGTAAATAGAATACCTAGAAATTGAAAAAAAGAAAGAAAGCTATGATTGGGAAGGAAGATCATGCAGGAATAAAGCAGTAGATCTACTGGGAAGAAAATGTTATTGTTTCAGGAACAAAGGGGGGGAATAGACAGAGAGCATCATCCAGGAAAACAGAAAGGATAAACTCATTTTTGGGAGGGGAAGAAATAAAAGGGGATAGGGATAAAATATAATCTGACAGCCTGTGAGAAATATTTGCCATGGGTAAAAGCAGGTTATCCATTCTGGCTCAAACTTTCATCACTGCATGATCTGCAGAAGCTTTTGCGGCAGCTGTTTCTTAGATTTTTAGAAAGATGTTTGAGTAGCCAAATAGCTTGTCATCCCAAACAAATTCTGTTTTACACTTACTGCATCAGGTAAGAGGCAGAGTCTTCCAGTTATTGTAGCTAGATGTATCATTTATCTTCTTGCTCTTTTTCATTGCATGCCTTCTCCAAATGAATGTAGCCTGTCTGAAATACTGCCCATGTCGGTAGGCCACAATTCTTTCTCATAACTGCCTAGTTTTAGAGTTAATAAGTCACAAATAACTAGCGTGTATTTTGTAAATTGCATGTTATTAACTCCCAGCTATTGAGCTGCCTTACTGTTACCGCACATGGAAGGGCAGGTGTCATCTTTTTGGCATTTTATGTTAGTAAGCCCTTACCGATAAGTGCAATATTGAAATACTAAACCTTCCTGCTCTTCACATTGGTTATAGTTTCTTTGCTCCTACTGTACCCTTGTATAAGAAATAAAACTGCACAGCACTGTTACCTTAATAGGACATATTTTTTATTTTTTTTTCAAACACCTTTACTGAATTATCACTTGTGATGTAAGCAAATTTACATTCATATAAAAGTAATAAAACTATATTAGCATAATGAACATTATACTTTAGATATATTGCTACATACCATATAACCTAAGCAATATTACATACATTATTCATTTCCCAACTTTTTTAAACAAGAAACATCTTTATTAAACCATCACTTACTACACAGGCAATCATACATTTATATAAATGAAAACAAACCACATAGACGCAATCATAGTTGCAAGCATTTTACATCACAAACCATATGGTTTTGAGCAAAAATGGTATGCATAAGCTTGTCTTCCATGGACATACCTATGTAACCATTGTATAAGCCATAGTCAAGTCCTGTTGAGTTTGTAGATACTATTCTTTTTGATTTTGCCTAGTCTTACATAGCTTTCATCCAAAACAGAGTTCAACATCCACACCAGCTCCCACATCCAATTTACAGCCTAATTTCTGACTAATTTTATAATAGCCAACTCTACTCTCTCAATAGTATACAGATGATTAATGACCTCTTATTTATCCAGGTTATCACTCTTTAAGAATTATACTGCCCTATAATGCTTCCCGTTATATATACACTCTTACTGATTCAAAATAAATTACTAATTTTATTTCATAGCAGTAACTAGTATTCTTTCCTGACAATTCAATGATTTAATATAAATGACCAGTTCTGCAATAGCAACCAACGCCATTACTACTAAAGTGATTTATTACAGTTGGAACCAAACAAGGGCATCCCACACCACACAAACACTAATAACCAAACCAGAAGTGATATGGTACGGAAGGAAGACAGAATCAGAGGATAAGGAATGGTGCATGAAAAACTTTAATAAAAAAAATAAATAGATAAATATAGTAAGTGCTTTCATCCATACAATGTATCAAGGATTTTAGTTCAAAAGAACCTTGTTTTCCTTGTGTGGAAATAATTGCCTTTTAATGTTTTGTCCTCATGCATCTATGTTAGCTCTTCTGAACTTTCCAGAATATTGTAAAATGTCTGTGACTTGATTTTCACTCACTCACTCACTCACTCACTCACTCACTCACTCACTCACTCACTCACTCACCTCACTCACAAACACACACACACACGCGCACACACACACACACACACACACACACACACACACACACACACACACATACACACACACACACACACATATGTGGGACTTTAACACAATACTACTGCACACATAATGCATGACCCCGATATGCACATCACATTCTGTCTCTGTGATTTACTCCTAGTACTGTCATCATCCCACCCTATCTCTCAGCACCCTCCAAATAGATTAAGGAATGAGTCTCTGTTCCATTTGAAACTGCACTACATACCGATCCTGCAATTGCAAACTATATTGTCTTCAGATTAAAAATAAAAAAACGTACATACATTTCATACTGAAGTTCTGAAACAATGCAATGAACTGCACTCTTTTACTCTAGGGCAGCTTACTGTGTGTGTGTGTGTGTGTGTGTGTGTGTGTGTGTGTGTGTGTGTGTGTGTGTGTGTGTGTGTGTGTGTCTGCCTGTGACATTGCTTCTTTGAGGATCATTATGATGTTCATTTCTGATTTCTTATTCATATCACAGATCCATACGATTTACTAACTTCCTCCTCTACATTCTAAATAAAAACATTTTACCTATAGACATACTGCCACTCAAAACATTAGAAAAAACAACAGTGCATTGTTGTGAACCAAGAGGAATAACAGAATGTATGACCACAAAATGAAAGTAATGCAGTCACAAGTTTAAAATATATTTATTTCATTTAGTAATCAGCAGCAAAAGAATTTTATTATATCCCAGCAGAAGCCATATTATTTGTGATTTTCCCAAATGCCTTGCAGTACAGTATGGAGGAGACCACACAGCTTCATCAATACAACATCTCTGTCATGTGATCTTCCTGTTGAACTCAAATAAGGGTCATCCTTGTAATGATTCAGAATTCCAACATCAGACGGTAAGGCAATAACTTGGATATCAGTGCATCACTAGGAAAAAAAACACCCCACTAATCAGAATTGCCTTCATTCACTGAACTGACAGCTTTAGTGAAATGTCTAACATGACATCAAAGGTCAGAGGGCATTCCACATGAAATTGCATGGAGGTAGAGCATCACACAATGAAAAACAACAGCAAAAAAGAGAAAAGTGATTTCAAATCATGAAACAACTATAGTGTAACCACAAAAGGAGACATTACAACAATAAAATAACCATGAAAGTAAGAATAGAAACAAATCACTTTAAAAAATCCTTAGATCATTACATACATTACCTCTCAATTAATGCAGCAATGGAAATGCCTATTCTAATTACCATCCCATGTGTATAGAGATATGCTTGCACTGTTGAACTATAAGTGGGTGTTATTTGCAGTTCTTATCCTGAGGGACAGATAACACAGCAAGGGATATTATAGAATGATTCTATCACTCACTGCTGCACCTAAATGTTCGTAAGAAATCAATGCAGTTCTGGCTATGAAACATGTTAGCACAAAGTGATAAGTGATTCAGAGAAAGGTAGGGCTGATATCACAATTTTATTGCTTGCCTAACACCAAATTTGACACCATAATTATGGGTGGGATTCACAAATGTTGCACCCCATAGAATAGGGCTGGTGCTCAATAGTAATGGGTACCATAACCCTGTGTGATCCATAAAGCGTGCCACTCATTGAGTTAAGACCTTGTACTCAGTGCAGTACAGCATGCAGACACTATACCTTGAAATGTTACCCTACCCTCAAAGGATCACACATAATTCACAAATACAAAACCATTTGCATATGGGCTGGTCCCAACAGTGTAAGTTAATATGCAAGAAAAATATGCTTACAGATGATGTAGTATTTTTGATTACACCAATTTTCCTTCTCTTCTGATATGTTGCTCAGCTATTAGAGCTGGGCAACAATATTAGTAATGAATTAAAAAAAAGTGAAAAAAATCCATTCCTTTACATGGAATAAAACCCTACTAGCAAATAAGTTTTCTGCAGTTCAAGCAAACCTGCTGCTATAACAACATATGGCCCCACCTTTACATAGTGGTGCTTCTAAGTACCCACTAATGGGTACACACACAATACGCCACCCCTTATTACCAAATAATGGTAATGACCCTAGATCCAGTATCATGCTTAAAGACTCAAACAGAATTATGAACTGTTGTCAAATATGATAGTGGTGCACAGAGCAGTGGGGAATAGCTACAATTTGAGATATGATCTGACAGATTTTATAAGTAAATGTTCCCTGCTTCACTGTGTAGGCCTAGCATCATAAACAGTGATTGCGCCCATCTTTAGCACCAGTGTGCATCATATACCACTGTATAGTTTGCACAGATATGCATCATCCAAAGACCATGGCAGTCTTTTGTACACCATGTGAGAAGATACTTTATCCATATCTTTGAATCATGGTAATGATTGGTAGCATACTAAATATTACAAACTGAATACTTTTATGCAACTGCGGATTATGTTTATGAATACCTATGTCCAATATTACCATTTCACAAAGAGTTTGACCAGAAGTATATCTCAGAGAGTTAAAGATCTGAGCTACTAAGAAGCTTTACCATGTTGTCAGGGGCTTTGATTGCATCAATTTCTAATTGAAAAGTATGTGACAGAGAACAAGTTACTTAATCAGATGGTGCTCCTGAGTGGCCTCTTATAAGTGCTTTTTGCTGTTCATAGGCTTACCTGTTTAACAACTGAATACTTAAAAATACATAAAAATATACATACATTTGTAATACTCATTTATCTGTTTTATCTGACTAACTGTTGCTGCTGAAGTTCTGCTGTAATGTGCTGTGTCTGTATTCATGCAGTTAACACATAATTAAAATAAAGGGTGACTCCACTGATCTCAGTAAACAGAAGTGCCATCAACCCACTTCCTTTGTTGTATGGTAAAGCAGCTAACGTAAAAGCAAAAATGATAACATCAGCTGCAAACGAATCTAGAATTCAAAGGTGAGTTGTTTCTAGAACCTAACTAGAGTAGTGCCTTCCTTTGTATAAAGTACCGTGCGTACTGTCATACTTTGTAGTAAACGGTTTACATCATGGCGTAATAATATAAACTTCAGCACCATACTTAAATGACACTTATTAGGGCTTCTGTAGTTTTAAGCATAGTGCAATGCATTTTAATCAAGTGGTCTGTTTGAATTTGGTAAAAGTTACATTATTTTAGTATGTTTATTTGTGCTATTGTTCAACTTCAATATTTTGTTATTTACCTTAGACAAATGGACTGATGAGTCAAACAAAGGTACTAACCTTTTATTTAAATGCAATAAAAGACAGTACATCTACACGTGGTCAAGATTATATTCACCAAGCATCAAGCACCCAAATCACAAGACACTGACAAACAGAATGCTAGTAACTGTTTTCCATACAAATCACTGCCACTTCAGTTTTTATGTGTGGGCCATAGTGACACCTTCTTTTTTTTGCTTGTTTGGGGGAATTTCTTCCTTTTTTATGTTTGTATGACCCTGGTATTGACATATATACATCCAGGGCGTGTGCAATTTAATATTTCCATTTTTGATATTTCAGATTATTGTGCTTTGCCCCTTGACATCTTGTCAGTTGAGATTTTATAGTGGATCCTCCTCAACTGTCTGCTTATGTATGTGATTTTTATACTTCTGACCGTCTGAAATGAATAAGGCAATATAGTCATCACTCTTAAATATTCTCAAACAGTACCCTTTTATTTGTCTGCTTGTTACAAGAAGTAATTTCCTAAAAGGCCATCCTGATAAGAACCCGTAGAATTTCACTGCTTATTGTTTAGAATCCCATTTGCCCTTCATCACTTTCATGTATGTCGCTTGGCAACCAAAATAAAACATGACTCAGTATGACTTGTGCACAGCTGATACAAATCTTCAAAGCTTGTCTGCTTAGGATGTTGCATACCAAGAGGTCACCACTGAACTTCAGTCTTTAGTAATTTGCTTTTTGTTAAATTATAATTGGAGCACTGAATTCTACATTCTGTGGAGTAAGCTGAACAACATGTACAATCTGCGGCATTTTGCGCAATAGCGAGGCAATTGAGATAAACAGATTTATTGTCTTGCACAAGGGCTCCAATTCCTAATGACTTTTAGTAGATTTGCTGTTGAGGCATCATAAGTCATACCTTCAGGCTGGAGAATAAACAAGTTCATTTTACTTGTTTCAACCCCTAGTTTAGATAGTATGCAGTTGCGCAATTTAGATATTAAAAGAACAAAAGGGGTAACGTATTATATCAACTAATACCATATATATAAATTGTTTTATTATAACTATGGCAAAGAAATTCTCCAAACATGCTAAAATGTTTATAAGTTTCCATTCACTCTTTGTAACTGTTTCATCGTAGCCTTGTTAAACAACCTTTCTTGTCATATGGAACAACACCTGATCCACATTTTAAGAACCTTTGCCTATACAGAGATAAATACCTGACTCAGTCCCAAATGACTTATATTCCATTACTACCCAAGGTTCTACAGGATAAAGCTGGGAAGGGGTGGAGGTGAGCAGTAGATGCTGGCTTGACCATTCAGGGGGCAGGGCCTGATGCACATTCCACTACAGTATAGACACCTTAGCACTTGTGGATTATAGTGCTGGTTTATGAACTATACACAATGGCAGGGCATGGAGAGTAAACCTACCAAAAAGAGCATTATTCTTTAAATAAATAAAATGAATAAATAAAATAAATAAACTCATAGATGGTATATGAAAGCATATACCGTAAATGGGGCCTAGTATAGCAGACTTTACATTGTGCCTTACATCCAACAAGGGTAAGAGCTTGAAGCAGAAGACAGAAATCTCTTGACTCCCTATTGAATGCTGCC
The DNA here is from genome assembly GCF_019279795.1 of Protopterus annectens. Classification (NCBI taxonomy): domain Eukaryota; kingdom Metazoa; phylum Chordata; order Ceratodontiformes; family Protopteridae; genus Protopterus; species Protopterus annectens. The sequence goes on from NC_056736.1 coordinate 463,720,973, forward strand.
AGCACTTCTTGACTCCCACCTCCCTTATCCACTGATCTCAGATATCATGACAGGGGAGGAGAGAATGAAAGGGTTAATGAGCAAGGGGGATCAATGGTCTTGGAGAAATTAGGGTAAAAAAGTGCACTAAAACAACTCCTGATTGTGCTGAATTGGATTTTACTATACTGGGCTTTTAAGTAAGAACCACATTTACTCATGATTCTAGATTTATACGGAACAGATTTGTCAAACTGTTAAATCAAGACCTTGCACTCTGACATCCTGTCTCCGGGCTAAAATGGATCCACTGAAAAGGTATATAAATGCAGTAGTGGGGCTGGCAGAAGGATAACAGATAAACAACTGGGCACAAATAAGCCAAGTGGAAAACTGATTAGGCATTATCTTGCATTTACTGTTGTGAAATTTCTTCAGCATATTAGTTGTTTCTCAGTAATAAAACTGTTTTATATTTTGATGAAAATAAATATGCTTCTTTTAGACCACGCTTTCCTATAATTTCAGAGCTGCCATGGCATTCTGTCAGTTTATGTATCTAGACCAAGGAAGCTATCCTCAGGCAAGTGGTAAAGAAATTACAATATGCAATGAATGACCGTCTAGAGTTTGCCAAAACGTTGGAATATTTATGTGGGAAAAGTTTTGAAATAGGCCCCTATGACTGTAAAAGTTAACTATCCTAGCATCACATTAGGGAGACTTGGGTGTTTCTGATCTTTTTAAGTATTTATTAACTAGGTAATTAACTGCTCCCCCCCATATCCTTTTCACTTATGACATGTAGTTAGTATATGTAAGTTCAGTAGATGCGCGGTGTATGTTTTGAAATCAAAGGTGAGTTGAAAGCTTCAAACTAAATGCTAAAAAGTGCAGTATCAGCACTTTTGATAAACAACTCCTCCTCCTCCAATCATACTGTTTAGAAAACATGCCACTACAAAATGAAAATGTGGTTAGAGTCCTGGGTACTGGGGTTGATAGCTCTCTCTCTTTTAACCACCATTTAACATCAGTTGCCAGGAACTCCTTTTATTTAGCCCAGTTAATTGCCAAGGAATATCATCAAGGTCTAAAGAGGTAATCACTCCCTTGTAATCAGAATTGGTCAGGTCAGCTACTAAGTACAACGTCCCCTTTGGGATGTATCTCACTAAACTCATTTATCCAGAGCTGTGCATCGTTTGGCGACAACACCAGAGACTTTGAAAGCTTTTGCTAACATATGAAGCCAGCCTTGGCAAGAGAAATGAAACTAATAAGTATCATTCTGCACTTGCATTGCATGCTTTCATTCTACTGTGAAAAATTTCTCTGCTATTCATTGTTTTTCTGTACTTCATTAAAGTTTAAACTTGCATTTTCAAACTGCAGTAAAGGCTGCTGTTATCCATTTAAATGCATTCTGTCTGTTTGTGGTTCCTTAAGTACTTGCACTCCAAACCAGTCATTTTACCTTAACAGAGTCAAAGTCTGCACATTTGTAGCAGGAGAGGAATGATTTTACCTATATGAGCTGGGAATTGCTGGTGGAAGGCTTATTGTGTGCTTACCTGATTGGCCTTAGGACATAGTTAGTGTAAGACTTGCATTTTTCTGATCATATATAAGCCTTGTATTTGTGTGAAGCTGTGCTTTGTGCAGAGCAGGTTAGCAGTGCCTTGTATATATGCAGTCACTAGCAGTTGAAACTCCTCTATAAAAATACCTCAGAGCTTTGCCTCAGTTCTACTCTACTCAGGGACATCTAATTTGTGAGGTGAGCAGCATTTACATTTACACCTTTAATTAGGACTATTTAGGTCTACATTATTACATTATTAGGACCCATCATAGAGTACAACTCCCCATTTGGGATGTACCTTACAAGACACCTGCAACAGCTGGAAAAACCACAGAAGTACCTCAGCAAGAGGATCACTGGCCTCAAACAGATGCCCTATGCAGTTCGACTGAAAATATTACAGCTGTATTCGGTTGCATACTGCCTTCTCAGAGGTGATCTCTGCCTGACATACAAGGCCATGTCCAACCCAGAATTGATGGACATGCTCCACCTAAAGAAAACCTTATCCCCCCAAGCCACACACTCTAGGGATCTAAACCTCACTACAACAATAAATAGGACGTGCTGGAGGGACAGATTCCTGTCCCAGAGACTTCCCATGCTTTGGAACAGGATCCTAATCTACATTAGGCAGAGCTCCTCGCTAACACTCTTCAAAAGAAATCTTGATGAGTGGATGGGAAACAGAAAGTTTACCTTGGGGATCACTTCAGTGGCTCTGCTGGACAGAGGCACAGGGAACTAATCTAAGGGGGCGGCGAAAGCCAACACATTCTGGCTAGGCTTATAAATGCCTTCGGGCAGATAGCCTAGTATCTACCTATGAACCTATTACCTTATTATAGCACCCAGGACTATCACTGCCCCAAGACCATCTGATTTGTGGGCTGGGCAATATCTCTGGTTATGTTAGGTTAGCTGCAGATTACATCAAGTGAGCACCCATCCCTCATTTGGTTACAAATACCCTACATTCCTATCCCCACAAAGTACACATTAGGACCTGCAAACATGGAGAGGCACTTTCCTGCTATCTCTGCATCTAGCTTGGTGGGCATGGGCATCCTGAGATAATGTAGCAGTTAGCTTATGTACACTGACAACCACTTAATTATTTAACAGACAAGTACGGTTTGTAAGACATGTAGTTACATATTGACACTGGAGGCTAGACTCTCACATACAGACACAAAAGCAGCAAACAGGTTGTCAGTGACTCACACACACCACTCACCCACTCACAAAGGACCACACACATAGACCCACATATGCGGAAGTGCTCACATGTAACTTACTCAGACTTATAAGGCTTCTCAGGCACAGTCCTCAGAAACTCCATGTGCACTCACAAACAAGACACATCTCATTGTGTCTCAACTACCAAGCCCATTAGAAGAAGCACCCCACAACCCAATATTTTGGTCATAGGAGACTACATTGTGAGACACACTGATGTCCCTCTTACCAGGTTGGATAAGGAGAAGGTTACTGTTGGCTGCCTGTCGGGGGATAGGATCTGCTAGATCATGCAAGCAGTCAGGTCACTTACCCCTAAGTACCAGTATGACTCAGCCATAGTCCATGTGGGTGTGAATGATCTGAGATGTACCTCCTTGGACTATATGAAGAGTGACATGACTGAGCTCCCAGAGTATTTGTCACAGGCAGATATGAGCCTAGCATTGATCAGCATTCTACCATCTCCAAGGATGATGCCACAATATCAACATAAAATGATCAATTTTTAACAATTGGCTTAGCTACTGGTGTCATTCTAAAGGAGTTCAATATTTGTCAGCCCTGGAGGACAGGGTTGACAGGTCACGCTGCTTTGCCAGGGATGGTCTTCATCTGTCACCACAAGACTTTCAGATATTGACCAAAATATTATCCACCCCATAGTGCCTTTTTTAGGCATTGCCAGACAAACATTCCAACATATCAAAAGTTACTCAGGACAAGCTAAAGCTGCTACTGCTCAATGATGGAAGCCTCAACAAGAAAATGCACTCCTGGAAGTTCTCCTCAACCTGAAGAATGATGATGTCTGAATAGTTTCTGAAATGTGGTTCAAATCCATGGAAAGCAATCTGCCAGTACATGGCTATAATATCTTTTAGATGTTCCGACTACCCACTAAACATGAAAGAACAAAGAGTGGAGGTGTATCTATCTATATAAAGGATAAACATACTTCAAGGCTGGTCAAACAATATGATATGCTTATGTTACTCCATGTCCAAATAAACATGGGAAAAATCCATTACAATATTCTTGCTAGCTACAAGTTCCCCTCCGTGAACCAGGGATCCACACATCATACCTGAAGTTACCTGAATTACTCACGAGCCAGGCCAATACCATACTCACTGGTGATTTTAACTATCCCTCCATTAATTGGGAGGCATACATGACTGCAAACATGCATGCCCAAAGGTTTTTAGACTTTGTAAACACAAATGCCCTGGAGCAGCTAGTCTGTACAACAGCTAGGGGAACAAATAGTATTCAGAAATATGGGAGAGCTCTGCCCCCCCCCCCCCCACAAAGTGTGATGTCCTCACTGGTAAGATCAGATCATGAAACAGTCACCCTTGAAATAAAGATAAACTAGACCTCGCACCTAACCCCAAAAATTCTAAGAAGTTTTCATAGTTAAACTACCTCGTATTAAGTGATGGCATAACTAGTTTCCAAGCTCCCTTAAATCCAGAAAACACTAAAACCTATGCAGGGGCATAAATGAAAGCCCTGCAAGACCATATAAACAACTGCATAGAAACATCAGAATCAGACCAAAATAAACCCACGTCAAACTGCAAAAACAAGCCATGCTGGTGGACCCCTGGTATTAATAGGTTGCACAAAAACAGAAAGAAAATTCTGTTGAGAAGTAAGACAAAACACACACAACAGAGCATAAAGTCCCTTATTAATCTAAAACAAGTAAATCAGAGAACTAATCAAGCCTCTGAAAGCAGATTTTGAGGTAAAAATAGCCTCCAAAGCTAAGGTCAACCATAAGGCATTTTTCAGCTGTGTCTGCATTCTTAAGGGTAACACCCAACAATGTGTGGAATTAGATGTAGACTGCATCACCTATACTCAGCCAGAAGATATAGCAAATCTGATGGCCAATAAATTCAGCTCAAATTTTACCACCCCATTACCCCCAGTTCTCCCCAAGAAATACCTTCTACCACTTCCCTGCTAATTATCACTAAAGAACAGGTTTCCACCATGCTCTCTAAAGCTAAAAAATGTGGCTTCAGTGGGGCCCAATAATATACCAGGTTGCCTCTTAAATAGCTTAAATCAGGACCTATCAGATCAATTAGGATCTCTGTTTAATCACAGCTTCTGATCCTGCTTTGTCCCAATAGAGTGGAGGACAGCAAAAGTCATCCCTCTGCATAAATGTGGACCATCAACTGACCTGAGAAGTTACTGACTCATAAGCTTGACTAGTCTTATATGTAAGGCCATGGAAAGAATAATTATGGACCTGATAAATAATGACATAAGAAACCTCCAAACACTGCACCCTACCCAGTTTGGTTTTGTCAAGGGCAGGTAATGCCTACTAAATCTAGTGGACTTTATTAAGAAAGTCACTAAGGCTATGGATGAAGGTAAAATAGTGCATATTGCCTATTTCAGCCTGGCCAAGGTATCTGACACAATTCCTTGCTCAGGTATTGTAAATAAACTCACAAAACTGGGCATAAATCCCTATGTCACCAGATGGATAGCCAGTTGGCTCATGGACAGGATGCATACAGTAAAAGTGGGTGAATCCAGAGCCAGCAAGAATATAGTCACTAGTGGTGTGCCACAGGGCTCAGTTCTGGAACCACTCCTGTTTGAAATATACTTGTCTTAAGAAAAGGCTAAAGAGGAAGGCCTCTGGATGACAAAGTTTGCCAGTGACTGCAAGCTGGAGGAAATCACTGAATCCCTCAACGATGCAGCTGTCCTTCTGGTAGGTCTAAATGAGACAAGTGATTGGTTCCAAAGCCATTGTCTAAAACTAAAAGTGAAAAATACATTATCATACATTTTTGGAAGTCAATTATTCCTGCAAACTGGAACATTAATAGGACACTCCTAAGAGTAGACTCAAAGGTGAGAGATCTACACAAATAGACAGCCTGACCTTTGACTGTCATGTGTCCACATTGGTGAGGAAGCCTTCTGCTTGGCACAGCTTATAAGTAAAGGTATGACATCCAGATCTAAGGAAGTTGTAGTGGTACTGTACTCAGACCTCATTGGACAAATAATCTAGTACAGTGCTCTATTTTGTCATGTACTTGACTAGGCACTTACAAGAGCTGGAGCATACTCAGAGGTTCCTCACAAACAAAATACAGAGTGTAAACAATATGTCCTATGCAGACTGACTAAAAGCCCTACCCTTTACTATGTCTCCTACTGGCTATTAAGGGGTGCCCTATGCATAACCTACAAGGCACTCACAAATCCAACTCTGTTGGAACTGCTGCACATCTACAAGACAAACAGCATGAGTGTCATCAGATCTAGAGATTTAACTTTAGTCAGCAACTCAAACAAAGCATGCTGGATAGACAGATACGTGTCTCAGTGATTACCCCTTCTTTGGAAAAGGCTTCCAATTCACATTAAACAGAGCTATTCCAGCATGCAGGGAACATTTTACAGAAGTATTTTCATGGTAAGAAAGTTTAAAAGGAGATCTTGATAACTTGAGGGATTTGGGGTATTTATGTTTTGTATGACATGTAAATGTCCCTCTACAAAGCAGGGAACAATTACAAAGAGACTTTTACCATATCTTGCAACAATATTTTATTGTGTATTTTGAGTAAATATCTCTGGAGAGGTAACCACTTTTGCTTAACATAATTTAGTTTTATTTCATTACTGGTGTTTTTTTTTCAAGAGAAGTGACATGTCAGCCCTACTTATTTTGGAGAACAACTAATATAATGACTAACATATTTGAGTTACCGCATATATTAAGACGGTACATAGATAGAACTAGTCTAATGGGGGCTTTTTATTTTTATTCAGTATGTTTGGGAGACAATTTTCATTAGGTTACTGCAATGTTTCATTTTTATATGCTGGAAGTTCACATTCGAACACACTGTGAATGTTTTTTTTAAAATGTGAATTCATGAGTTGTCTTTGTTAATACACTCAAGTCAATGACTACATGAGTCATGCTCACCTTTGCCCTGACAGGCCAGAAACAATGGATTATTTACATGAGTTATGTTCACATTTCAATAAATTCTTGCTGAAGGACAGGAAACAGTTATTTCTGTCACATTTAAATGCGGGTCATGTAACAATTGCATTAAGGGACATGTACAATGCACAATATTTTTATGTGCTTACTAAGGTCACCAAATACTTTTCCACATATGAAAATGCTCACTATTATGATGATGATGATGATGATGATTATTACTATTATTATTATTATTATGTTTTGGTATGCATGGAATCTGCAGAAAGACTTAAAAAGAAAAGAAGCATTTAATTGGTCCACTGTTCACAGTAACAAGTTTTGTAAGCATTTGTGATTTGGGTATATAATTGTTTTCAATTTAAAAATTAAACCTGCATGCAAAGTTTTGTCTTTTCCTGGTGGCATGTTCAAATGTGGGAGATGCAAGGTACACAGGCATGCTCAGTGAGTAACGAAGTTGTAATAAGCAATATAAATAAAATATTGTATATTTTGATGCATACTGAATGTCTTGTTTATAGGTTATGGCTATGTGACTAGACCGATGAGGGAATGGTCACTTCAAAGTTGAAAAGTGAGGTCTAGGAACATCTGAGCATGTAATTTATCATAAGCAGTTAATCTTTGCTCCCTAAATACACTCAATACCTTGCTCTGACAAAAAAGTCCTATTTTGTGGGTTTGAGCCCACTAGGGTAAATAATGCTGATTATTATAATTTCCATGTTGGGGAGATAAGGAATCTGGAAAAATCCTCCATCCAGTCTTCAGCAACATTAAAACAATGTCATCGTGAATCTCCCTTCTGCAGCGAGACAAACCTTTGTGGCTTTGGTCTTGCCTTCAAGCCATTCAAGTCTAGCTGAGACAGCCAAAAATTTCTGCCTTGTAGGACTGACATCTCTACTGAAGATGGGATGCATTTATTGAACTTAAACATTATGTTGCCTGCCTTCACACACATACAGTATGCAGCACTATCTCAGTCTAAAAACTACAAAATCAGAAACAACAACAAAACCTGTGATGTTGGAAAATAATGTAGCACTTGCAATAACCAGTTAGCTAAAACTGAAGCCCAGGGGAAAATGTAATTGTTCTTAACAACAAAATACTAACCTAAGAAATCAACTCAAAGATCAAGACAGTGTGCCCTCTGAAAGGACCCTATGGATTTTTTGATTGCAAGAAAGGGCAGATAGCTGGGACGTGATAGCCAGATGAAAATTTTCCCAAATGCAAGAGCTAATTTTGCCCTCCAATGTAATCCAGCCACCCAAAGTGCACATTTTAGAGCAGTAGTCTTGGTACATGTAATGCATCTCAATGACTGCCTAGCCAGCAGGATTAATAATGGGCAATGAAAGCACATAGAAGGCCTCTATTAAAGGAAGGATCTTGGGCTGCTAGTTAAACTTCAAAAGGGCTCAAGATTCCACCTTCAGTATCTACTGAAACTAATTGTCCTACCAAGGACTGACTGCTATGGCTGTGGATTTTAGGGGCTGAACTCACAGCATCTCAGCAGCAGTGACTAGGCCATGAGACGAGACATACCTGCTAAGCAGCACACAGTGTAACCAGAACCAGGCATGTACATCTACACACACTGGCTTTGTAAGCTACCTCCATCAGCTGCTATGACAACAGGGGAGTCATCCCCTAATGATGGTCTGTATGAAGTCTTCCTATCAACAGCTCTCACATGCCATGGCAACACATTGGGAGGATGGCATAATTGTTAAGGTGTTTACCTTGCAAACACAAGGTACAGGGTTTGATTCTCCCATAGGGTAATTGACTATGCTTAAAATTGCCCAAATGGGCAGTTAGTCTAGCATTAGTTTATGAACATATGAATCAAATGGGCACAGAAAGGCTGAGGGGGTAGCAGGCAGTGCAGTAACCTGCAGAGTCCAAGCATAACAGTCAAGAGACACTTACTCCAATCCTCCCTACATGACCTTAATCAGCTTTGTACCATCTGGGTCACAGTTGGGGCTTTACCTCACTGTACCACAGAGCCGCTCTTTTTTAAATGCATTTATAATAATTTATTTCTTCAGTGTAGCATGAAATAGAGATGACCGATGCCCTTCTTATTATTTTGCTCGCTATGGAACCCATTGCTTACAAGCATGGGAATCTGTTGGCACCTCTTTAAATGCATAAATGAGAGAATTAGTTTGCTAAAATTAGTCTATATACAGATGATGTTATGCTCATAATACTGAGGTCTTCACTGAGAGTAGTAGGAGTGCCTATGGAGGCCTTTTACTCCTTTGGGAGATTCACCATTTAAAAGTAAATATTAATAAACTTCAGATGGTGCCTGTGGGCTGCAAAATGATTTATCCACAAAAGAGACCATGAAGAATATTCAGTACTTGACGGTTGAAATAGATCTAACTGACAGAGTACAGGATGACTTTAGGGTTACAAGTGTGTTGCTGTCGTAGCTTGGCTAATAAATGTTATCCAATGAGCCAGCATCTATGCATACTCAGACTAGTGCATGTGTCAGGCTTACTGTACTGACTGGTATCAACCATCTCCCCCTTTTCCAAAAGGTAACTATTAATTAATGGCATCTAAGCATGTTAAGATTGCTCTTGTTTCTCTTGAAACCCAAAGTTTGCATGTAGATGATCGTGAAGAGAAAACTGGGGGTCCAAATCCATTTTCTGGACCTAGACTTAGTCCTCTTGGCAGCTAACTTGCATGATTTCACTTTTCTGATCTCCCTCCACTGTCTGTCATCCTGAAAGAGTTAAAAATAGAGGTGGAAGTGATTCAGCTGTAGGTGGACACAGCATATGATAGAAATCTTGTCAGATTGTTTCTGACATGGCTAATTTCATCAGAAAGATGAATACAACACCTACTTCTAGGTCACCCTCATTACAGAAAACTAGATTTTGAGTGCTGTTACATAAATCTATTTTGACAAAAGTCAATAAAAAGGTGTTTTTTATCATTTGGTAAAAGACTAAGAGATTATTTTGAAGTGGGGGAAAGTAGACATAGCAATCAGGTTAAGAAACATTTAGATGTGGATTATAGATTACAAGTGATGGGAAAGTAATGACATTTTAGGAGGTCAGCCCTGTTTTTGGATTAGTACATGTTGACCGGCACAGCGTTAATAGTTAGTGTGGTAGCTATCACCTAAAACTTGTACAATTATCAGGTGCTGGAGATTTATCTGCGTACTTTTTGGACCTTATGATGAACATTTGGATCCATGTAATGCATTGTGATAATCCAAAGAAATAAGAACAGCACATAGGAAAACCAGGCAGGATACAAAATACAAAACAGCAGTAAAAAAATCCCAAACCTGGAAGCATTGAGGAAAAATGCATTTATTCCAAACAGGAAAAGAATCACAAAGCTTTCGGGATCAATCTTGGTGAAGGGTTGATCCCGAAAGCTTTTCGATTCTTTTCCTGTTTGGAATAAATGTCGCATTTTACCTCAACATTTCCAGGTTTTGGATTTTTTACTACTGTTATGCATTGTGATAATGTCATGTGTTGTTTGGTATCATGAATAATACAAGTCTGATGATTGTTTTGTCTATGATCCCCACTTTTTTGGAGTAGGGATTTCAGTTTTATTTGAGTATAAAACCATAACTTCTTACTGGATTAACCAATAATGTCCACCACATCCGTATTGAGGATGTTCACCTGGTGGATTAACCATTTCGCTTTTTATACCCATGCCAAACTAGAGACATGTTTTTAGGCCTATGATGCATACTGGTATACACATCTGAGATGACATGGAATAGACAACACATTTTCACAATCTATCCAGAATTAGCACCATACTGTGAGGGGTATATTTTAGGAGAATGGGTAATTGAGATTAGTGCAGTGAGTCTATGCACTGTCCCTTTGCTCCTTAATACAGGATGTTTCGGTGTATCCATACAACAGCCCACAAATACATCATCATGTGAATCTGGAAATGCACTAACCTTTCTAATGTTACCTCTTGGTAATCTATACTTCACCTAGGTCCATGAGATGAGCATTCAGAACAAAAGATAGGAAATAAGAGTTGGATAGGTGGAGCTGGGAAGGTGGAAGAGGGATAGTACCAGGAGCCAAGCAGAAAGACAGCAAAGGTAGTGAGAATAGTAAAATCAAAAGCTGAAGGGGAGTTACCTTAAGGGTTCAAGAAGAGGTACATAGCAGAGAGAAAGAAAGGATGGCCAGACCGGACCATGGTGAGCAAAGATGGGAAGGAGATCACAGAAGAATAGGAAGCACACAAATATTGAGTGATCATTTTGCTTCATTCTTCACAAATAAGTAAGGAGAGGATACCATTCTTAAACAGATTTGAATAAAGTGGGGAAAACAGTGGACAGGCACTAAGAAATAGAGAGAGAGGAGACTGCCATACAGAGCTAAACTGGCTGCTCATAGGAGGTTTAAAGCATAAGGACCATATAGCCAACCCCCTGGAATTCTCAGAATTCTGGCCACTGTGGTAGCAACCCCCCTGATAGAGAACTTCAAAAGGTCACTGGTTAGTGTAGGCATACTAAAGTACTAGTAAACAGCAAGTGTAGTGTTTTGTGTACTCAATGGGGGAGGGGAGGGCAGAAACAATTCAAAAAGCTAAAAGTTTCTTAGCTTAACATCAATGACAGGGAAGATTATAAAGTAAGTCTTGGAAAAAAAAAGATGGGTAGCATTCTAGAGGAAGAGTAAGTTGCAGTTTTATAACTGTTTACAGCTGAATTTGACAGGAGAATAACACTAAAGGTGGTGCCAGGATTTCCACAAGGCTTTTGACTTGGTCCCACACAAGGGACTGAATGGAAAACTGGGGAAGGGCCAAGGATGAAAAACTGGATAGCTGCATGGCTGAATACTGTGTTGACAAGACAGCATCAAGAATTAGATGAGAGAATGGTGGAGTATGTAAGGGATATGCCCTGGGTCTGGTATTCTTCAGTGTGTTTGTCCCAGACATGTCTGGGGGGAATAGAAGACAGGATCAGTCTCTGCAATTTTGGTAGCTGGGGTTAAGAGCCTAGCAACAGATTTGGAAAGGCTAATATAAGGTAGCAGTCAAAGTTCTATGAGTAAATGGAATGTACTATCCTTAGGCCACTCACATGCAGGTGTGAAGCATCAACTGGGGCAATGGAACTAATGTGGACCACACTTGGAGTGGACCACCAGAAACAGGGTGAGAGGGCATTGACAAAGGCAGACAAAATGCTGGGATGTATCAACAGAAGGCTATGCTTCTGAAGCAAAGTGGTAATAATTCTGCTCTTTAGAACTTTGGTAAGATCATGCCTTGTGTACTATGTGCCATTCTTTAGGCCATATAAGAAAAACACCAGGCTACTGGGAGGGATTCAGAGAGAAAGTACAAGAAAGACCCGTGGTACAGAGGGGAAGAAGTATGACCATAAAAGAGGAAAGGTATAATTTCTGCAGTATGCCCTGCAGAACACATATAAATGTTCTCCCTTGTACACATGTTTTTTAAACCTACAAAACCAAAGCTCACTTCAGATAAGATCCATTTGACTAGTTTCTCACAAAAACAGAAAGAACATTTACTCCTGCATCTGTCCTGCTACCCACTGCACAATCCTTATCATTTTCATATTCAGAAAAACTCAAGCTTCTTGGCTAAATTACCACCTTTTGTCTTTTAATCAATAAATAGATGTAGTAATTTCTTACCTCCTCTGTATTATGCTACTACTCCAAGGCTGTTATCTTCCTATGAGAAAGAAAGCTCTCTTTCTTGGCTAAATCTAGATGTGAAAGTTCTATTTATGTAAAGTATGGGTCACATGCAGACAGCATGGTACTCAGATTAATCTTTACAAGGAATCCATGAAACTTTCCAAATTAGATAAAACCAGCTATTGTCATCCACAGTGAATGTTTTAAACTGTATATTCCCAATGCATTCTTGAGACAGTTTAGTTACCCAAATTGGCAAACAAAGTAATTGTCTCAGACAAACCCTAAGACAAACGACAGACTTCATTCTGTATCTCCCACTTATACCATATACACTAGCAAAAACCTTTTTATGCCATTTTATAGCAAGGGACCAGTAATCTTTCAAGGCCCTCCTCCACCAGCCCTCACAGGTAACCATTTTAAATGTCACCACCTGCTAGATTGATTCCTGAAATGTGGAGACTTCTTCTTCTTTCAGCTTTTCCAGGTTAGGGGTCACCACAATGGATCACCTGTTTGCTCATAACTAACAGTGAAGTTTTACGGTGTCGAGTTGCCAGCCCGGTGCCCAACCTTCCACAGAAGGCATACACGCACGCACTCTGGACACTCTAAGTTGACCCTAGGCATGAAACTTGGAGACTAAATTCTCAAAAGAACAGACTTAAGTATATTAAGTCCAAATTGCCATTTCTCAGCATATTGCTTTTTCTTGAAAGTATGGTGATCTCAGAGTTGGTATATATAAGTCCGGGGAGTGTGGGATGGCTTGCCCCCCCCCCCCCCGCCAAAAGAAGTTTTAAGGAGAAGAGCAGTTTTCAAGATTTAATCCTCTCCTCTGTTTTCAGCTTTTTTTTTTTTCAGGTTTTAGGCACTCAGCATTTCAAGCGCTGACATTTCAATACGGAGAATATGGAGCCCACATCACATACAAATGGATTTTTCAACCATCACAAATCACACATTCTTTTTCTTTCCAAGACTAACAAGTTAAAGTAATCTCTAGCCATAAAAAGCAAGCACTACCTTCAATGTCTTTCCTCTCCACCATGTACTTAACTATCTCTTGTCTTTCTCTAGAAACATTTTCTCAGGTGCCTGGGAAGAAGATTCAAAACTTGGTGACAGCAAAAAAAAATGCTAGCTTTAGACTCACATCCATTCTCTAATCACCACTCCTAAAGGTCATGAGACCTGCCCATCATCTCAGTATAAAATCCAAAGGCATAGCATGACTACACTCTACTGTGCAATGAACTGCATTGCTTCTGTGGGGGTCACAGTACTGCCACCAACATTTGGTTTTCAAAATATAAGGAGACACAAGTTATATTGTTACAACAATCATCGGTTTTACTTTCTCTAACTCTTACAGCCAATTTGCTTCCAAATCTTTTTGTACCTTATCATTCCTCCTCATACTGTACTTATTTCCTAAACTCTCCCTCTCTCACACAACACCACTAACTACGATTCGTCCTCTGTCCATTCATCTTCCTGCTCATTTCCATAACTTCTCCTTTCATATCTCTGTTATCATGTTTTAGGCTACATTCTGCTTATCTGTCTGTAAATTATTACTAAATTCAAAAACACCTCAGTTTGATCTTTTCCCTGTAGCATCATGCTGTAAGTACATTAATTGTTACTGTATGTTATTTCTCTATTTAATAATTAGCTAAATTATGTTAATTTCTCTCTTTTTGTGTTAAAATGTTATGTTCATGTAAGAAATAATTAAAACACACGTAATAAGCTTGTGCACAGATGTTTTTACACTGCAATTACAAATGTACATCATGTGCAACTTTAATGGGTGGCTTTTCTCCCCAGGCCTCCGAAGAAAACAGGTTTTGCCCAATCAGACTTTTCCTGGTCAGCAAAGACAAATAAATAAATAAATAAATAAATACTTTCAGACTGAGCAATAGCATACAAGAAAACTTGGCTGTGTCTCACAGATACACTCTCACACACACACACACACACACACACACACACACACACACACACACACACACACACACACACACACAATGTACAGGGTTCTGAACAAGGCTAAATGTACCAGTAATTTAAATGTATATACGCATATGTTACATCCCTCATTTTCTGTAGTAAAATGAAACTTTTCCCATCTTTTGATGTAAATAGTTATGCATGCATAAACAGATATACAAATACAGATGCAGCTTAGCTGAGTGACTTACCAATGTCACATTGCTCAAAGATCTTTAAATCTTGGTTATATTTTCATATAATTAGACACATTTGTGAAGTACTTTACTGTCACAATAGAAAACAAGAAACATTTTGGCTAGCTTTTTTGGATAACAACATATATGTCACTACTTTTAAAGTTTAACTTTTTTCAGTTTCTGAGTTTTTTGACTATCCAGCTGGCTATCCAAGCCATCTTCCAGCTCTTGAACATTTAAAGAAATTTACAATCTGAAATTCTAATGTCAATGTACTAGGAAATACTTTTTCTTCATACATCAAGGCATTATGAAAATAATCTGTATTCTGCAGTCACTATGTGGTATTGTCATTTGTAATGAATACATCCTTCTCTGTACTGGAAGTTTTCCATCATGTTATGAGCAAGTGACCTTTCTTGCTCACATTGGTTTCATTTGAATCATACTGAATTTCTACTCTGTTCCCTTATTTCTGCAATAACAGTTACTGTTAAAGCTACTTTCTTTTTTTCATGAGGCTCTTTGTAGTCTGTACTGCCCTCTCAGTCTGACTTTTGTAATGTGAATAATTAGGACTAGAGTTAAAATGTTAAAACTCTTATTACTCTAAAAATAGCTTGAACTCCATATCTATTTTCTGTGGGCCAGTATCTGGTATTACCACATCTGGTATTACCCTCACTCCTGTCCATTGCTTGGTTCTCCAGTTTTCTGGAGGGGCTCTAGCTGTGGTTGGGGATTGTGGATTGGAGAGCTACGATTCCCCAACCCAGCCAGAGGCCCTCCGGAAGACCAGAGAACCAAACAATCGACAGGAGTGAGGGAAATTAAATACTTGGGGGAGCCCAGCTACACCACAGGATCCAGAACCAGACTGAAAAACCAGCCATGCTATTAACTTTCACTGTTGTGTGGAACTTACGAACATTGAGATTAGTGTGCTTTCAAAGAGATTAACTTTGTATCCCACTGTAGGTCTGACACTGCACTAGTACGGCTGATTTAAAATCCTGTGTCAGAAAGTTGAATCTGAAGGTTACACCAAACTTTAGCAGCCATTGAGGTCAAATGTGAAATAGACATCAGAAAAGTACTGCAAAAACAGCAGGGAGAAAGTTCTACAACCTTAACAAAGGTGAAATAAAAGCATTGTTAGAGGGAGGCAGAGATAAGTCTCAATGGATTATGAAGGCTGACAAGGGAGGTGGTATTGCTGTTACTGATACCAGAAACTATAACCAGAGGATAGAAGAAATGTTGAGTGACACTAACTATTATGAATCTTTAACTTTAGAAGATATTAAGGCATTATACAACAACTGCTGCGCAGCCTTTACTATACTTTATGATGATGCTTTGTTAACAGATAACATGTTTGACTATCTACAGACACCTTGCACCCACTTGCCTAAATTCTTTGGAATCCCTAAGCCACATAAAAATAGAGAAAACCCTCCTTACAGGTCAGTGGTTGCAAGCAGGGGGATCCCTGACCAAAGCTGTTGCCATCTAGTTGGATTTTTTGTTGCAACCTCTGGCTGAGAAGAACATTTTCGCACATAAAAGACTAATGATTTTTAAGGAAAATAAAAACATTACAATTGATGTTGATAGCATTTTATTGACAATAAATGTTGAATAATTATATGCTGTACTTCCACATAATTATTGTTTTGAAACAGACTCCCCGGATTCCCTAATCTACCATGCAGGACTAGCTTAGTCCTGCACGGAAAGGAGGAGGATGGCAGCACGCAAGCATATTAATGAAGGCATGCTGGCCGAGCTCCTAAGCTTACACGGAGTGTGTATGACTGCAGGGGGGCGTGTTTGTGAGCAGAGCTCTCAGAATATACATGCCCCTGCAATGAAGGACTGCAGAAAGGTAGTAAACAATGAGCGAGACCACCCATAGATGTACGCATACCCCCAGCAACATCCCCCCACATGTATAAGAGCAATAGTGAATAAAGAAAATAAAAAGAAATATTTATTTGTAATGAAATGGACAAAGTTTAACCATAGGTGCACGAGTTTGCCCATCGCTTAGTTACAGTTAATGTAGCTTAAATAGCAAAAAGAGGATAAAAAGCAAGCTATATGCAAATGAAGCAGTACAGCAATACTGTAGTGAGTAGGGCGTTTGCCTCACGAGCAGTTAATCCCAGTTTGAATCCCACTGCAGCACAGTCTATTTTACATGGCAAAGCATGTTATAATCAATAGTTTTGTTGCAAAACTCACTAAATAACATATATGTATGAACTAGAGTACTGTAGGAAATGCACATGTGAAGTAGCAGTGTCATAATGAATAAGGCACTAGTAACCAGGTGTAAGCACAACCAAGCAGTAGTAAGCATATGTAAGCACTACTAAGCATGTTTATGTGCATTTGCACGTGGATAAGCATGGTCTACACAGATTAAGTAATGTGGAAGCTAACTGAGTATATGAAACTGTAACCGGAAGTTAGCAGTGCTTAGCTATGTGCATACTCATGCAAACCCATGTACAACTGCTTTAAGGTTCCTTAATCACTCTGTATCCAACGGTCCATGTTCTGCCCAGCCACAAAATCAACAGCCTCTGCAAGGCTCGAACCCAGGACCATGCACATAATACACAAAGTTATTTACCAGTAAGCCATGCCAAATACACATAAACTGATGTTTTCAGAAACGTAACATCTAGCCCAGTCATGCAACAGTACAGAGAATGTATACCTACATCTAGATGTATGTGTGTGTATAAATATATTAATATCTAAACAGATACAACATATCTATATATGTATATATATATATATATATATATATATGGTTCTACCTGACATAGTCGAAACCACACAACACCGACAACCACATCACCGACACCACATATTCGACAGTCCATAAACACGAAACCACACATAACCGACAACGAAATAATAACCGACGGCACAAACACACAAACCCCATACACTGCACACCACAATAACAAAAAACAAAACACATCCCCATTCCACAAACCACTCACACAACACAAGCACACCAAAATCCTTACAAGCCCACACTAAACCCCTAACTCACTTAACCCACCCCATCGCTCCCTAAACCCTCACTTTACTTAACCCCTATCTCCTAACCCTAACTCCTAAACCCACCCTATACCTAACTCCCCTAACCCACCCTACACTCACTCACCCCTCCTACCTACTCACTTCCTCCACCCCCCACCACAGACCACGTCTCTCCCACCTTGTCAGACCCTCATGTTCCCTTACCGTCATGTCTCACCGCATACTTTTACTACCCGCCGGCATACCGGCGTTGTCATGTCGGCATCCTCGGTCGTCCGTGTCCTTCGGTGTCGTGGTCGGGTCGGTTGTCTGCCACTGTAGAACCATATATATATATATATATATATATATTAAAATATATATCCAATAATATATACAAATATATGAACATATATACCTGCAAATGCCCTCTTCTACACATATATATGTCAACAGCGATATGTCCACATATACACAGCAAGTTACATATATGTACACAGATAAATATCTCTGTAGGTATAGACGGACATAGTTTTAGATATGTAAGCAAATATGCATATCCATATAGGTATATATGGCCAGACATCTGTAGATAGCAATGGTAGATTAAAAGAAACATATATGTCCTCAACTGTTAATGGGGTTGAAAGGCCCCAAACAATAAATGTCTCGTATGAATTGGCATACATCCCCCAGCCAAACACGTCTGCCCTGCAATACACTATCTATTTCATTTTATTGTAAGTGTTTCATTTAAATAGGGATTTAAATTAGTCTTCTTTTATGTTTCACATGTTTATATCACATTCCTCTCTCCCTCACCTACTAGGTGGGCCAACCAGTATAGGCCCGCCCAACCCAGCCTCTCCTCGACCCATATTTACTTTACCCACAGCTCTGCCCCCCCCCCCCCCCCTGCTGCACACATGCAGCCACCATCCCTTCCCTGGTCACCGGCCCATAGCTACCACACCACTACACATTGCCCACCCTCCACTCCTCCTACCCCCGAGACTCATCCTGAATGTTGTCCTGACCCAAGTATCCTAGGTCTGCCACACACTGTAGTCCATGCGCAAAGCCATGCGTACCTTTGCAGCCATGCTTTTAGAGGAAAGTAGAATACCTAATTTTTGGGTTGTCCCACAAGGGACGAATGTTTCCCTGGTAACAATAGACTTTACGTGTAACTTTGTTTACACTAACGGTTTTATTTGTAGGTATCGCAAAGCATACATGGCACACAAGGTTTCCTGGTATGCACACAAAACCTAATAGGAACGCCTAATTCAGGTATACGGGAAACACAAGACCCTGGTATACACACAGCACTATAGGTTTCCCTCCTGATAACTAAATTATTGTCTAATGAAGATGCACTGCTTTAAAGTACCATAATCAGTCAGTATCCAATGACTCATGTTCCGCCCAGCAACAAAATCAACAGCCTCAAACCCAAGACCATGCATACCATACCCAAAGTGATTTACCACTAAGCCAAGCCAGATATACATAACTCTGTACATCTCTCTATATATGTATGTATATATATATATATATATATATATATATATATATAAATAGTCTAAAATATATACATAGATATAGATATATATAAACATATATACATGCAAATCTACACACACACACACACACACACACACATATATATATATATATGTGTGTGTGTGTGTGTGTGTGTGTGTGTGTGTTTGTGTGTGTATATATATATATATATATATATATATATATATATATATATATATATATATCTATGACAGCACCTATATGTCCACATATACACAGGTTACATATATGTATGCAGATGTATATCTCTGTCGGTATATATGGACATAGTTAGAAATATGTAAGCAAATATATATACCTATATAGGTATATATGGGCATACATCCATAGATAGCAATGTTAGATTAACAGAAACACATATGTCCACATGCATCGTCAATGGGGTTGGGAGGCCCCAAACAGTATATGTATTGTAGTAATTGGCAACCCCTCTCACAGCCAAACACGTCCGCCCTGCAATACACTACCAAGTGTTGCAGATCCCATAACCAGGATCTGACATGGCATGGGCATAAGATGTTAACAGTACTACATCCCACCTGTATAATGTCAGGCTGGTATTGGTAACATATCATGCAGTACAGTCTAGCTCCCATAGGAAATGTAATATGTGGAAGCCATCAACATTCCCAAGATACAGATACACAGACACAGATATGCAGATATAATATATATATATATATATATATATATATATATATATATATATATATACATGTGACTACACATACACATGCAGATATATGTACAGTAAGATACATATGTAGAAGGTGCACACAATATGGAACAGCCACTATGCCTAGAGTTAACATCTGAACAACTGCACACTGTATGGGCCACCCATACAAATGACAATCATTGCCTGCAACATATACCCACAGAGAGTTCATAGGAAAAACACCACACACAGGTTTGCAGAAATGGAAAACCTTTATTTGTGTACTATAACATGTATATATGCCATGTCATATAGCTGTTCAGACACTGACAACCATATAAACAGAGTAATGCAACTGTGAAACAGTTACACTAATACAGTAGTCTGGAAAGGTTCACAACTGTTGCTGTCCAGGCCAAGCCCTTCAAAGTGTACAATAGTGAAGAAAGACTGGGCAACAGGATACCAAACAATCAAAAGTATGTAATGCAGGTGTATAGTTCAGCAGCCACTATCTACACTCTGTACAAACTCAGTAGGTGGTAAAGATGTCATGTGACCAAATGAGTTGTAACTATTACATAACAAGGCATAATTGGCACCATCACCAGCACACCAACAAACAGAACAGTCTGTATGGCAGGAGGCAGTAGGCTTGCATTAACCCAGTTAATGTAAGTAATGTAAATATAGGTGAAGTATACTGTACTATACATCCAGATACCTTAAGGCAGCTCATCCCTGATACCCCCACATTTTGTAACAGCCTAGGTCATTTATGGTGCTGCCCCCCCAGACTCAATAATACAGGGCCATATACCACTGTTACATACACTAGCCTCCGGAGTGCATAAGGGCACACATGTATCGTGTAGGTAACACCCACATATATATGGCCTCAGTATGTGTGGGGGATACAACAGCAGTGGACTGATGGCAGCAATGGCAGCGTGATATACTCACAGCCCACTACAGAACAACCCTCAACAGCGTGACATATGTGCAAAGCTTGGTATGTAGGTGGAGGACAGAGGCTGGAACACAGGCACATATGTGAAAAACTGTTGCCATAAACTAAGCAAGTTGCTGGTGTTACAGAATAGTCTGCAACATACCCTTAGTCAAGAAATTGAGGTTAGAAACAGAAATGGATGCAGCCATGTACTAATAGCACTCAACACACACACTGCCAGTGTAATATCTGACACAGAACCTGTGTGGTGGACAGACAAAACATGATAGGCATAACTCTGGCCAGCAAGAGGAAAGGCCCACAGTTGTGAGCTATGCAGACAGACTGCATTCCAAGATAAACTAGTATGTACACACACACCCTGTAACACCAGTACTATACAAAGGATAACACAACTCTACTCATACTCTGTCTGTAGTTCTTGAACCTCCTACAAATATGTAGCTGGCCTGAGTGTGCCTGTTCTCCTGTAAGAGATATTGCTACCTGCTGTTTGTAACACTGATGCCCACACACAGGAAGGATGTCCATCGCACAAGAAATGTAAAGGAACCACGCCCACATGAAGTAGGGATGCTTAGTGGGTGGTTGCCATGACAGTGGTAATTGGAAGTACTACACATGTGTAATCATACATAAATGGCTATCTGGATAAGTATATGTACATGTATATCCACCATATGTCCTGGACATGGAGTATAGCCCTACCCCAGCCTCTATAGTTCCAAAGTCGTAGTGCAAGGTGATGTCAGGTATGTATAGCAGGTATATTAGTAGACTATTGCGACTGTCATTGTGATTGTCATCACAGACATGGTGTGTGTGGGAGGTCACATCTGCTTATAACATGTGTGCCATTGGCTACTGACGGACATCCTAGGACATCATTGTAAAGTACCGCTGCTAGCACATAGTGCCCTGTGGACTGCAGCAGATATATTGGCCAATATATGTGGAAATTATGACACACTCTGTACAGTCCAGAGGTATACACATATGCCTTTAGTGCAAAACATGTGTACCATGCCTAACAATATGGATGTAAACAGCCATGTAGATGGGTATAACACATAATGATTGGTATACATTTGCCACCATAGGTTATGCATTCACACACCCCTGTCTGGCCTGACACATAATGACTGCTGGTTCAGGGGTGCCATGGCCACATACTACCCATTAAATATTGACATACATCTGCAGAGAATCCCACTCCTCTGTCTCACATACATGACTTTTAAGGGAGGCCTGCCAGCAGTACATCTGGCAAGTATCTGCACATGACATCTCACTGGGTAGGTACACTAAGCTGCCTGGCATGTAATAAAGCACTGTGCAGGCTACAGGCAGACTAGCTCAACACTGGCCTACATCTACTATGGGGGAATGCACATGTACCTGCATATATAGCATGCTCAACAGGCATGTCACAGCACAGGGTAAGATACACCTGTGTGAAAGTGCATAACCACAACCAATGTGAACACAGCCGCAGCCACATATGGTAAGCTAGCATAATATTACAGTATATGGACTATCTGTTCTACATCATTCTCATATGTGCCACTCACAGACTGACCTTACATATGCTGGGCTGCTACACAGTGTGGTCTGATGGCTGTCTGTGGTATGGGACATGTGTGTGTGTGTATGGCCCTACAAATATTTACACCAATACGGTACCGTACAGTGGAGCAGCATGTAACATCAGATAGGAGGGGAACTAGAACAATGACATCTACCACAGTCTGTACACAGGCTAAAGTACATATTAACAATACACACATTGTCAACATTCACCATAAGTACACAGACCTCAGTACTACACAAACAATCACAGAATGTCCAGGTTATGTCATCAAATATAAGCCCTACTGTACATAACATGTGTAGCAGTCTGATATATCACTGGCTTGTTATCAGATATGATGACACTAATTATGGTGTACAGCACATATGCACCACTTCATGCACAACATATGTACAAAGGTTGACAGAGGTGTGGCTGGAACCACATACACAGGGCCATTATTGACATGTTGCTGTGATAACCTCATATATTTACTGTTGTGACAGTGCTTGTTGCAACACATGTCCTATGAGGGATATGAAGTCAGTAACTGTCACAGCTTTCACCATCTACAGACTGCAATCCTCACACTACCTTCTGCAGTCCACAGATAGATACTCCATGGGTAATACATGAAACTAAAGGCACAACACTGCCCAGTCTGCAGATGACCCTGCAGATGAGGATTCCTCATAAACATGGAACTGTCATGGCGGGTATTGAGACATGTAGGACAGCCATGTCCACAGACACACTATTAAACCAACATTACTCCAAATGCAGTATAGCAGCACTTACAGTCTGTAGTCAGGTCAGGCACATCCCTCTCCTGTTTGTTGCCCTGTTTCCACAGTGTATGTTGTTAGAGGTAAATCCCCAATCCATCTAAGATGCTGTTTGCCAAACAACATACCTAGTTCCTGCTCACAGTGAATGAAAAGGGTCAACACCACCATGATGTTCCTAGATATTGGAGTGTGTTTCCATGCAATTGGCTATGGGAATGTTACCACAGCAGTTCCACATGCAGTCGGCTAAGGGAGGGCTGCAATTCATGCAGAAACCATCAGCTGATAATGAGCATTACTTAAAATACATATGCTACTGCCTAAGCAAAGCAGGTCTAAGTCTCCAAATCCACCAGAGAGGGACTGGGAGAAGCAGACAGAGGCAGACATGTCGGGGAGGGGTGGGAGACTAAAACTGAAACATGTTTGTGTCACACACCTACCAGCACAGGGTATCAAACCCCTGACGACTATGTAGTGCTATAACAGTTCTATGCAGTTATTGGATGCACCACATGGGTTACCTGCTGTGCAGCACTCAGAACATATATATGATGGTGAGTGACATCTGCAACAGGGATATGGTAGTTATATGGTAGGTGATGTACACATGCCTGTCCACATGAACAGGTGCCAGCATCAACACAGTCACACTCTCACAGGGATGCACACACATTGACTCACTTGGCAGGGCCAGGAGTACATCTCATCAGTAGTGGAATTGCGACAACACATCACTGTGCAGGTATCACATGCACCACACAGGTCATACGGAGTTTGTATGGGCAAAGGGTATGAGGAGGTGTCTGACATCAAACAGCATGCTTCAGTATGTCCATGGGGGTTGTAGTGAGTGTGTATGTGAACATACGCACCATACAACACATACACAAACACACAAGGTGCCACTACTGACATGCACAGGTGCATGTCTGCATGGGTGTTTGGTGGTCGACTGTGCCAGCAGGCTATACAAGGGTAAGCAAACAGGAAAAATCCCTCTGTGCTGGATAAAGTAACCAATGAGCAAAAAGTCCAAAATGCAGCAAAGAAACAAATGTAGGTTACATACAGTAGGTATATTTAATATAAAAAATAAATAAGAACAAAACGTAGTAAGCGCTTTCACGAAATTATTCCGCTTCATCAGACTAACCATCCATAAATACCATAACATTTAAAAAGCCTCCCAGTTACAAATGTAGCCAATCAGCAAACTGTATCATACATTAAAGCAACAGTACAAAAAACACCATAATAAATATATATGAGAAAGAAGGCCCTACTCATAAGTCTAAGTTCCTGGTACTGGAAATCATCTCAGTTAACAAGAGGGGGGAACCTTAAACAACAGTACTGAAGCCCTAGAGCAGAATTGGATACTGTGATTACAAGCTGACAAACTACCTGGTTTGAATAGCATAGTGTCTCTTAAACCCTATTTAAGAGCTAGGGCCCTCAAGCATTAATATATAGAATATTATACATTGTTTTTAATAGTTCTTTATACATATTTTTATTTATAAGTTTTATACTGATATTTTGGGCTGTCCATATATATACATGTGTTTTACATTTTCTGCTGCTATATATTTTTTTATGTTATATTAGATATTTATTATGCTGTTTTTTGTACTGTTGCTTTAATGTATGATATAGTTTGCTGATTGGCTACATTTGTAACTGGGAGGCTTTTTAAATGTTATGGTATTTATGGATGGTTAGTCTGATGAAGCAGAATAAGTCCATGAAAGCGCTTAGTACGTTTTGTTCTTATTTATTCTTTCTATTAAATATACCTGCTGTGTGTAACCTATGTGTGTTTCTTTGCTACATTTTATACAAGGGTAGGCAATGGGTATACCGTGGCATCAGGCCACATGACAATGGTCTGCATTGTGGCCCAGGGCTGTAGTTTCTGCATTTGCCCACACAGGTGTGTATTGTATCCCCCATCCAGTCACCTGGGTGACTATTGTGTGTGGCTAATGCTGTGCATTGCTTGCCATGTATGTGTTCCTTAGTCGATGATATGGACGGTGTCTGGGATGTGCACATCTCCCACATGCATGTACAGTGACATGTGGAACTGTACCTGGGTTGTCTGGCCCATGTTGTGAACACAGATTATCATCAGATGTGCCAGACTTGCCCACCTGTGGAGGAAACTGGTAATGGGCAGCAGGTTTACCCTGCACCTACATTGATAGCATGCTAACAGCATTCCCTGGTGTCAGTGGCATCTGTCCATACAGAGTATGTTGTCAGGCATGGTATGTCCATTGTGGGTCACATGTGATGGCACCACAGGTGGTGCAAGTGTCCATTGGGGAACATGGGGGAGGTGCACTGTCTGCATGTGTGTGCATATTGGACAGATGGACAGGGTGCCATGCCCTCTGTAGCCCACTGCTATTACTCCATAGTTACTATCAGTGGCCAATATGCAGTGTACTACCCACATACTGGCTGTTGCCTATACATGTGTGTGTATGAGACATGGATTGAGAGTGTGCTCTGGGTAATACCGGGGTTGCTAACTGTGATTGCCTGGCCTTGATGTCACATGTATGGGTATGTCTTTGCACCCCAGCCTCTCAGCTATTTCGCATCTGTTATCCCTGTACGGTGGACATTGTGATATCTAGTAGGGCCACCATGTAAGAAATATGCAAAATCCGTTCCTCAATGGCCACACACTCACAACTACCTCTACACAGGATATGGGTTACAAACACACACACACCTGTCATGTCTGGGAGTAGAACCCCTACCTAATTAGTTTGTTACACTACAGCACTATGCAGTTAGAGTATGCACCATGGACATTACTGGAGTACTCATTCCCCAAAGGTGTATTTCACAATGAATGACATCAGCAGGATTGCCAAAGTAGGGAATTTGAAATGTACTGCGAGTGACCAGCCTAAAATGCATTGCTCCCTACACAGACAGTGACACACACACACACAAAACATCCACAGCTGACGTGTGGGTATATGATCCCTAACAGAGGTCTATATCACACTACAGCATGGAGTTGCTATAGGCCACACCACAGACATTACTAGAGAACTCCTTCCCCAAAGGTGTATTCCACAATGAATGATATCAGCAGGATTGCCAAAGTAGGCCATTTGAAATGTACTGTGTGTGTGACTAGCCTAAAATGCAGTGCTCCCTACACAGACAGTAACACACACACAAAACATCCACAACCAACATGTGTGGATATAGAACCCCTAACAGAGATCTATATCACACTACAGCATGGAGTTGTTATAGGATGCACCACGGGGATTACTAGAGAACTCCTTCCCCAAAGGTGTATTTCACAATGAATGATAGCAGGATTGCTAAAGTAAGCCATTTGAAATGTACTGAGTGTGACTAGCCTATAATGCATTGCTCCGCACACAGACATTGAAACACACACAAAACATCCAGAACTGCCATGGGTGGGGATGGAACCCTACCACCATTCTAAATCACACTACACCAGTACACAGTTGCAGGATGCACTACAGAGATTACTGTGCTACAATTTTCCCAGAGGAGTATTTCTAGTTGGGTGACATCAGCAGCCTTGCCAAAGTTGAGTATATGAATTGTAAGGAGTGTGAGTATCCTAAAAAGCATTGCTCTCTACACAGACAGGGTCAGACAAATGCACCCACACACACACACACTTGCCATGTCGGAGATTAGAACACCTACCTAACTACTTTATCACACTACAGCAGTACGAAGTTACATAACGCGCTACAGAAATCACTAGGTGACAGCCTTCCCAGAGGTGTATTTCTAGGTGGATGACATCAGCAGCCTTGCCAAAGTTGAGTATATGAATTGAAAGAAGTGTGAGTACCCTAAAAAGCATTGCTCTCTACACAGTCAGACATGCACACAAACACACACACACAGACACACACTTGCCAAGTCTGGGGTCAAAACTCCAACCTAACTAGTTTATCACACTACAGCAGTACACAGTTATGGGACACGCCATGGAGATTATTGGGCTACAACTCTCCCAAAGGTGTATTTCACATTGGATGGCCTCAGCAGACTTGTCATAGTAGGGCTATGGGGAGGGCGGTGTGTGCATGGGCCATAACCCATTCATCTAGGGGTTGACACACCACATGCATGCACACACAGGGTCTAATGTCACAGGTACATGTATACAGCTGCTAGATGACTACTTCCTTGTACAGTTATGTTGCACAGCTGGTACATGCACCACATAGACTGTAATGCTGACAGATACTGGTGGCTAGTATCTGCAGTGAGCGACATCTGCACCTCATGTGTTTGGGGCCCTTTGACTGTGTGCTGGGTGGTATAGGCCTGGATGACTCCTTGTCACAGTCACCCTCTTCCACACATCTATGTACATCTACCTTTGGCTTATTATAGTGTGTTGTCCTGACATATATGTCTGTATTCCTATCCACTGTGTGTGCAAGCCATGAGTGGTGCATACTGATAAGTGTCTGTACTAACAACTGCAACTGCCAGATATGTCTGGTCCACTGGTGTTTGCAGTCATGGCCTTCATGTATTTAAGTGTATGAACATGCCCAGTATGACCTTTCAGTATGTTGTTGAGTGACATTGCTTTCATTTCTCTAAGTGTGAGAGCATGCCCAGTATAGCCATCTGTATTGAATGTGTGGATCGTGTCCAGGTAGTTTGTGCTGTAGTGCTGACCTTTGTGTTGTATACCGATTGGTAGCATGCTGTCTCTGTAGGGTATCCATCAATCATTTGGCTTTGACTGTTACTACATTTCTGCAAAGCAGTGGTGGGCACAACTGACTGTTTCTACATTTCTACACAGGAGTGGGGAGGGCACACCTGATTGCTATTACCTTACTATGTCGGATGGGGGGCACACATAACTATTTCTACATTTCTACACAGGGTTGAGGGGGCACACATGACTGTTATTACATTACTATGTAGGATGGGGGGTGCACACCTGACTATTTCTACATTTCTACACAGGGTTGGGGGGGCACACCTGACTGTTATTATATTACTATGTAGGATGGGGGCACACCTGACTATTTCTACATTTCTACACAGGGTTGGGGGGCACACCTGACTGTTATTACATTACTATGTAGGATGTGGGGGGTACACGTGACACTTGTACACATCTGCTATGACTGTACTGGTATGTCAGGTACTCCATTTTATTCTGCATTGCTAACTATCATGCTGACTAGAGGGATACCAGTGTACTACAGATCATGGCTTTGGTTGTCCTATGTATTATTGTCTGACTTCCTACCCTTCAGAACTAACATCCCACTGCCTGCCCTGCTGTGGTCTGTCTGTGTAGGTCAGGGGGAGGTTAACCATAGCCATCATTCTGGAGCCATGGCACAGGCTCTGTTTGGGTTTGTCTACACCTGTCCTGCTGGCTGAGACTGTTGTTGGGTATGTGAGCCATCCTAACTGGCATGTGTGGGTCATATGGACACACATGTCACTCAGCACAGTTCCTGCAGTGGGTTTTGTCACCCTTTGTAGTACTGGCTACTATGGTGACTCCAGTATGCGTTGCAGATTTCATGGTGCCACTATGGGTGTCTACTGTCTGCTGCCATAACATTCAGCCACCCAATTTCCTTGCATGCTCACATCCATACCATAGCTACATGTAACAACACATTCTTCTCTATTTGGCAATTGGTAGGTTAATTGACTTACCTTGAGGGTGTGCCAGACTTGTGGATGGTGCTGGAGGGCTGCCTATGTCAGATGCACATAGTACACTCCCTATACATGGTTGAGCACAGGTAGTGTCATGTTTGGCATCCCTTTTACTATATGTGTGAGTCAGAAAGAGGTGTTATTCCCTGGGTCCCTACTGTGTCAGTGCATGTGTTAAGCGTTGCCTCTTTGCCAAGGCCTGGGCATACTGGGCATGCCTCCTTCTGCCTACTGGGACAGGCTCAGGTTGTTCTTCCTCCGAGTCTCTCTGTGCCTGTGCAGGCCTTGGCATTGGTGGGGGGCTGTATGGCCCTGCCCCATGCTGTTCCTGCTGCAGCTGTTTCTGCAGGATCATATTGTGTAGAATAGCACATACCATAACAATTTGGGTACATGTAGCTGGTGAATACTGCAAGGCTCCACCGGATGTGTCCAGACACTGGGACCATGACTTGAGCATCCCAAACACATGCTCTATTATATGTCTGGCCTGTGCACGTCCCTCATTATGGCATTGTTGTTCAGGTGTGTGTGCATTTCTGATGGGTGTCATCAGCCATGGCTCCAGTGTATACCCAGCATCCACCACTAGGTGACCATAGGGGATGTCCCCATTGGCAAATCTCTGGTACAGCTGTGTCAGATGCCATATGTGGGAATTGTCATAGCTTCCAGGGCAACCAGCACATACATTCATTATAATGCCCTGGGTATCACATACAACCTGGCAGTTGATGAAGGGGATGTCCCTGCAGTTGATGTAGGCCCTACCCTTCTCACTGGGTGGTGCTTTGATGCATATGTGCATGCAGTCTATAGCACCAACTACCGCAGGGTATTCTGCTATTTGGTAGAAGAGACGCATATGGCTGGTCAACACCTCACAGGTGTTGAGGAAATATATGCGCTCACTGGCATGCACTGACATGGCATCCAGGAACTGGTGGAATACTTTGGATGCCGATACCTGTGAGATCCCCATGATATCCCCAGTTGTGCTTTGGCAGGTACCTGTGGCTAGTGTACCTAGGCCTACACATACCTTGATATCCACTGGGATGGGTTCCCCTTGGTCAGTTTGGTGTGTCAGGTGTGGCCGGCACAACTCAATACTTTGCTGTAGGAGGTCTCTGTCCACCCTATAGCGCTCCACTATCTCCAGCTCATGTAGCCCCTGGTAGGTTACCCTGGGTCTGTACACTCTTCTCCATCTCCTCACTGTGGGTTGTTCAGCAGCATTCACATCCTTACCACTCTCAGCCTCTTGCACATGTTGTTCTATGTTGCCTGCTGCAGCCCTTCTCAGTTTGTAGGTTTGTTTCTTAAAATTTCCCTACTTGTATACACCGGTGGTGTAGAGTGTGGGAAAAACCAGAGGGAAAGGTGTTTGCTTGGTTTATAGTAGTGTTCTGGGCTGGGCTGGTCTGCTGCCTGTGTAATTGGCTGATTCTGATATTTCACCTGCCAGCTACGCTAGTTCTCCTTGAATACCTTCCTACTGCTGTTTTCCCTTCCCATTGCCTTCCTGTTCAAGCCCATGTGCACACCACGCAAACAGAGTGCTCAAATGTGCACACTGCTGCTATTTCCAGGTTTAACTTCCTTTTTCTTGCTGTAAAACCCAGTGCATGGCATGTACACCCGCTTATGCTTTGTAACGAGTGCTAGGAAGGTTTAGTCACACCCCCTAGCTTAGCTGTGCTAAGCTAGGAGCAAATCTGAGCCACAGGGCTCCAATCCACTTACAGTATGCCTGACACACACACCCATGATGTCACCTACCTCCTCAGCTTGCACACAGCTATTCATACTCTTACACTTTTGGGACCTGACTCAAATGCTGGGGAAAACTGGGATTCACTAAGCTTCCCCTCATTTGCATAGGATTGCCTGCTAATGCATAGTTACATGTGTCACACTGAGCCTCCCCCCTTAGCAACCACTACTCATGGGCCATGTTGTCTTCTGCCTGCCATTGACTTGCATGGCAGAATAGTGATTTTAGTTAGAATGCTTATTTTAGGTTTATTTTGTTATTTTCCCCCCGATCCCATTTGCGCGCCGCTGCCCTATGCTTAAACAGCTGAGATCGGCTAAATAAAATAAAGTTGATTTCTTTATTTTTTTATATTGTTTGCAATACCAATGGCCTAATACTTGGCCATTGGCTTGCTTCCTCAGTGATATGCAGCCTTTATCTGGAGCTGTCATAGCTCTGTTTTGGATTTTGCAGAAATGTACTCGGTTACTAACTGAGTACATTTCTGCAGATAGCACTAGTCTTGCACGGACTGTTACAAGCTTCCTGGATTGCAAAATTACCTCATTTGCATGGATTTCACCTGCAAATGAGGTGATTTGCATATCAGAGCTTAGTCTGTGCAAGATTAGTGCAGGAGCACTTTTGCACGCCCCTGCAGGCTGTTCCTGGATCGCACGGCAGACATATTGCCTGCGTGGGCTCCTGCACTGATCTTGCACTCCATGCAAGCTTTTTAGAATCTGGGGGAGTGATTGATTCATACAGGAAAAATAACAGTGGCACACCAGCACCACATGAAAGAACAGCTAAACATTTAGACATGGTGTATAGCTACATTTTTTTTTATGTTTAATGGAAATTACTGTAAACAAAAGACTGGTATAGCCATGGGGGCAGCTATGGCCCCTAGTCTAGCCAACATAGCTCTAAATAAGTGCAGGAGGATTATGTTTTTAACAACAGAGAATATATGCAACATATCACAGTTTATCTGTGCTTTATTGATGTCATCTTTATTGTGTGGAAAGGAGAGAGTGCTAAATTAGAAGATTTTTATCAACTATCTGAATCAAACCACCATCTTCCTGCATTTCACCTCTTCCTACAGCCTCACCTCAGAAGTCATCTTAAATATGCAGATTACTAAAGACTTGGACCAAGTGAAAATGGACACAGAGCTTTACAGAAAACCTACAAGAGTAAACCTCCTGCTCCATAATAAGTTCCCATCCCACCAGGACAAAATATAATGTTATTAAGCCCCAGGGCTACAAGTTGGCCAGGATCACCATGAAAATGGAAGCCTTTCTTAAGAACCTAAATGATCTTTAAAATGACATTTTGGTGAGGGGATATGAAAGCAATATGTTATGAAGCATTCTGGGACCTATAATTGAACTAAAAAGTACAAATTCACCAGCACTTAACAGTCCTTATAGGAGGGATTTAAAGAAACCTATAGACAACAGATCTAAAGACAGTCGTATCTTGACTTTTTCTGTTGACTATTACAGCATCATTAATATTATTAGAGAGAATTGGGCCATAATTACTGAAAGCTCATATCTAATGGACATCCTTGGAGAAGCTCCTTCCTTTGTGTATAGGAAAGCCAGAAACATCAGGAGTTGGATTGAAGGTAGACCCAGATCACTGGATACATGTACCAATAAGTGTGGAGCCAGTTGTGTTTTTTTCAGGACATACAGGAGGGAGACATGCTTTTCTGCCCTTATTTAAATAAACTGATTAAAACCAATGCAGGAGGTAACCGTAACTCAATGCAGGTGGTTTACAGGGCAAGCTGCAATGTCTGTGAAACATTTTATGTGGGGAAAACACTCAACAGACTTAAAAGAAGTATTTCTGGCCATCTTTCCAAAATTAGAGCGAATTGCAAAAATAATGTACTGGCTCGACACCTGCAGCTTCACAAAAGACACACTGGCTTTAAATTACAATTTATTGATCATGTGGACTTTTTGTAACTGGAAGGAGACATCCCTAATATTTCAGAAAAAAGTGAACTACTGTGGCAGCTGAAACTGAAATCGTTTAGAAAACCTGTGCTTAATTATTATTCCTCCATAAAACACACACTAGAACTCAGAAAACTGTCTCACTGTTTAAAAAACTATTAAAAGTCTGATATGGGATTGATTAATGTTGACATTACAGGCTAATATTATACATGCTAATATTATAAATAAATATCAAACATTGTAAATATTTTATAATGAAAATAACTGACATTGGTGCTGTTTTCTGATACTTTTACTCATGTAGGGATTGAGCTTTTAGAATGGGTCTCAATGGGAGTTGGTCATTAAGGCCATGTCCCACATCTGCCCTAAGCCTTATGATCCACACCGCTTCAAGTGTTTCAGTTCTTGTTCTGACATCACCTCCCCTCCTGTTTTCTAAACATCTACCTATTGTCATAAACTTAAAATGATGATGTATGTCAGTATCCTTAACATGTTTCGCTAATGCATTATGCACACTTTGCTTCCTAATGTGATATGAATGTTCCCTGATCTTGAGTTTGAGTTGCCTATCCATTTTCCCTACATAAAATTTGCAACACACTTGACAGACAGCTAAATAAACTAAATGGGAGCTATCACACGTTGCAGATACCCTAAACTGAAACTTCTCACCCGTATCTGGGTGCATAAAATCTATCTCTTCTGAGATATATTTACAGTATTGACAATTTCTATAAGCTTTGGTACCTCCTGCATTCTGTGTCCTAATATCATCTTTAGTGGTACATAACCTTCTCTTTAGAGATTTCTTATTTTTGAAAGTAAATTGTGGTCTTGTATCCAAATGTCTACTGACTTGTTTATCAATCATTAAGATATCCCAATACCTATTAATGATGTCTGTATATGCCCTGATGTTCCTAGAGTAGCTTAAGCACATCCTTAGCTTATGGGAAGTATATTTCTTATTCCCCTGTTGACTTGTTGTAATATTAACATTTTCTGAAAAATATGGTTTGGCTCTGCCCTCCCTAAGTTTAGCTACCTCCCTTACGTTCCTCTGTACAAAATGTGTCTCATATTCTCTCTGTGTAAATTCTTCTTCAGCATTATCTACTTAACTTAAGAACTCTTCATCTTGTACATTAAGACATGATAGTCTGAATGTCTGATTTTGAACTACATTTTTAAATATATAGTTAGAGTGCATACTCTCCTGACTAAGTAAACTATTGACATAATATTCTTTTCTATATAGCTTAGTGCTAAGTTTAAAATCATTGTCCCTTAAAATCAAGACATCCAAAAAGTTAACCTCTGTAGGTGACCAATTCATGATGTGGTATGATTAATAAAATATTGAAATTCCTTTAATAATTCAAAGGACCCCCTCCAAATGAGGAAGAGGTCATCCACAAATCTGCGGAAAAACACAATATTATGTTTATATGGCCCATGAACTAAAGTTTTCCCTTCCCATTCTGATAATACTGCATTGGCGTAACTATTGGCACATGAAGTTTCCATTGCTACCCCATTACGTTGCCAATAAATTTCATCTCTAAATAAGAAGACATTATTTTCTGATACTATGGTAAGTAGTTTCCTAATTAATTCCACATTATTGATAGCATAATTCAAATCTTCTACTAGCTGTCTAGTGATGCTGTCTATACCAGCTTCATTTGGTATCACTGTAAAAAGTGACACCACATCTAGGGTAACGAACATGTATTCAGTAGAAATGTGTCCTCCGTTAGTTTCTTTATATAAGTCTCTCACAAACTGCTCTGTATATTTTAAGATATACACAGATTTATCTATAAGGCAACATAAATTTTTCTCTAGGTAAATGGAAATAGATTCCGAGCACCAATTTCTGCTGGCTACTATTGGTCGCATTGGTGGTTTCACCAAACTTTTATGGAGTTTGGGTAGTCCTTGAATGATAGATATAGTGGGTTTCGGAATGCTAAAGAATTTATATAATTCATCATCTATTATTTCCATTCTTTTTACTCAAATAGTTCCTATTCTATTTTCTTAATCATCTTAGAAACATCGTAAAAAGAAATAATGCTATAAAAATTACTATCATTTAACATATTAATCATTATTTTGTCCTAGTCATCCTTATCCATGACAACAATCTGTCCTCCTTTGTCAGGTGGTCTTATCATAATGTCAGGGTTAGTCTGCAAATTACACAGCGCTTGATATTCACTCTTGCTTAAGTTGTATTTATTACTGAAATACTTCTTGCGTCTTTGTGAATAATATACTTTATAAGCTTCGTCTATACACATCCTTTCAAATGCATGTACCAGGGAGTTCAGCTTTGGAACATACAAACTTGGTTTTGGAACTAAATTTTTTTCACTGTATTTCCACCTTAGCAATCATAGCTATGTTTTTCAACCTACTTAGCTGTTCACCTGTAGATTTATACACATGTTCATTAATATTATGATATGTTTTTTACACACAAACCTGATAAAGCATATATTTGGTATAAAAGTGATCTTTTTTTAAAGTGTTTCAGTTTATAAGTTACTAATATTTATTCTGATAGATGTTTAGTGGTAGACCTTTTTGTTAGTTTAATTAGTCATTTTGTTGGTGAGTTGGTTTCTTAATTAAAAAAGATTGAATTAGTAGGTTAGCCTTAATAAGCTGTTCTTATATATTTTAATTTGTCTCTAGTATTTCAGTTTTAAGGTAGCACAGTCATATAGGTTCATAGGTTGGTACTAGGCTATTGGCCCTAGGGCCTATACAAGCCTAGCCATAACAATTCCCTGGCTATTTCTTCCCACACTATTTACTTCCCTGGACTCCTGTCTAGCAGGGCGACTGAAGTGATTCCTGGAGTGAGCTTCCTATCTCCCATCCAATCATCAAGGTTCCTTTTGAAGAGGGCCAAAGAGGCACTCTGCTTGACATGTATGGGCAGTCTATTCCAGAGTCTGGGGAGTCTCTGGGTCAGGAACCTATCCCTCCAGCATGTTTTGTTCATTGTGATGACAAGGTTTAGATCCCTGGAGCGTGTGTCTCTGAAGGATTGGGATTTCTTTAAGTGTAGCATGTCCACTAGCTCTGGGTTTGACATGGCCTTTTATGTTAATCAAAGATTGCCTCTGAGTAGACGATATGCGACAGAGTATAGGTGGAGTTTTCTTAGATGGTCAGCATAGGGCATCTGCTTTAGTAAGGTATTTCTGCGGACTTTCCAGTTGTTGCAGATGTCTTGAGAGGAAAATACCAAATGGGACATTGTATTCTATAATGGGTCTAATGAGAGATGAGTACAGTGGGACAATGACCTCCTTTTTTTCTGGATGAAAAGCCCTTAATGATGAGGTGTGCCACATAGAAGGATTTCCTGACTGTTGTGGCTATGTGGTTATTGAAGGGGAGACCACTGTCTACCTGTGTCCCTCAGTATATTATCACACTTTCAGTGTTTAGTGTACTGCCACCTATGTGGTAATTCACTGGTGCATGTTTTTTTCACAAAGGGGATAACTATACATTTCTTGGCATTGAGCTTGACCCCATGGCTCTGGCACCAAATATCTGTTTCTGTAAGGCCCTTTTGTAGAATATCCACATCATTTGGGGATTCAGTAATGGCTCCCAGTTTGCAGTCATCTGCGAACTTTGTTAGCCAGAGTCCCTTAGTGTTGGCCTGTACTTCAGAGAAGTAGATGCCAAACAAGAGTGGTCCCAAGACTGAACCCTGAGGTACTCCACTTGTCACTTGTCTAGAGCTGGATTTGGAGTTGGCTAATTTTACAGTGTGGGTTCTGTCAGTAAGCCAGTTGGCAACCCATCAAGTGATGTAGGGATTAATACCCAGCTTAGTTAGTTTATCTATGATTCCAGAGTGGGAGATGGTGTTGAAAGTCTTGACAAGATCCAGATAGGCTGTGTGGACCATCTTACCCTCATCCAAGGCTCTGGAGACTGATTCAAAGAAGTCAATCAGGTTCAGAAGACAAGATTGGCCATTCATGAACCCAAACTGAGTGGGGTCCAGTGTTTGAAGGTTGACAATGTCTTTGTTTATAAGTTTTTTACCTGTGTCACCATTATTACTGGGATTTGGCAATCTTTTGGTATTGAGATGGGCCCTTTAGGGGGTGAGAGGGAGGTGAAGATTGCACTGAATCGATCTGCCAGGATATTGGCAATATCCTTGGGATCAGTATATTTAATGCCATTCTGTTGCAGCTCAGAGCAGATCTGAGCATTGCCATTTAGATTCTTGACATAGCTATAGAATGCCTTGTGGTTGCCTTTGGAATCTTTGGCAATTTTATTTTTGTAACGAGCTTTAGAGGATTTTATAAGGGATCTCATCTTCAGACTTAGGCTGGTAAGGGATTTTCCTCTTTTCTGCAACAGTTTCTTTCTTTTGTTGTAAAGTTTGTTTATGGCAAGGGACCACCAGACTGGCTTCCTTTTTTTTGGAGGAGAGCATCTTGGTTCTATTGGGGATGGCACAATTCATGCACGAGTGGATGTGCTCGTATAGTGCCTTAGTGTATGGGTGTCATGAAGTTTGTCACTTCTGACAAGTAGCATGAAGTTGGCTTTGGAGACGTTTTTTACGGAGGTTTCCTTACTGGGGGGTGGGGGTGGGATGTGGATGTCAAGGATGATTAGCTTATGGTCAGACCTGACCAACGAGGGGATGACCATAGGTGTGGAGCATCGATTTCCCATGTTGGTAATGACCAGGTCTAGGATGCTGGAGCCCCTGGTGGGACTAAGGATTAGTTGATCTAGGGCATTGGAATTTATGAATTCCAAGAACCGTTGGGCAAAGGTGTTGGTACATGAGTAGTTTTCCCAGTTAATGGCAGGGTAGTTGAAATCACCTAGTAATAGGGTGTTTGGTTGTATCTTAATATTTTACAGTATGTTTAGAAAGGTGTAGTGAGAATCATGGGGCATGATGGGGGATCTGTAGCAAACTATAATTTGGATTGCAGTCTTACCTAGTGTTAGTTGCACCTGGAGAATTTCAGACACATTGTGTTGGGCAACTAGCCTGGTGTTGTGAATATCCTTAGTGAATATGGACGCTCCTCCACCTTTAGTGTTTTGGTTCTGGTTTGGTGGCCGAAATGTGTGGTAAGAGTTGTAGCCTGGTATTGCAAGGGTGCTCTCTGGAGCCTTGAATCAGGTCTCAGTTACTGCACAGATATCGATGTTCTCCATTTTTAGGAGTGGCTCGAGAGAGTGCATTTTGAGGTTTAGACTTCTAGCATTGATAGCATTACTTTCAGATTTTGCATGCTTGTAGCTGTTATAGTGGTGGTTTTGTCCTTTGAACTTTGCCTAAAAAAGGCACTATAGGGGTAGCATGAGCCTTAGCCAGTAACCTGAATCCCAGGGGCGACAGGTGCAGACCATCTCAGGCAAAGCATCGAGGTCTGTCGATCATATCATCCAAGGCTGGCAGATACTGAATCCCCTTTGAATGACACCAGAAGCTTAGCCAATTGTTGAAGTCAATCATTTTATCCTTATACTGTGATATCATTCTGGGTGAAGGCAGGATGCTACACAGGGCTAGGGTCATACCTGCCTGGGCCACATGATCTGAGTGCTCTTCCATATCTCTTTTCATGTAGTCCAGGGAGGTACGTCTCAAGTCATTCACTCCAACATGGACAATGACAGAGTCATATTTGTACTTGTTGTGGAATGTCATGAGTGCATGCGTTATGTGGTGGATCCTGGCACCCAACAGTCAGCTGACTGTAATTTTCTCCTTGTTCAGCCTGGTGAGTGGGACATCAGTGTGCCTGACTATAGAGTCACCTATGACTAAAGTGTTAGGTACACAACAAACAAAACAAACTAGAGATAAATAGAGCTATAACAAGCTGAGGCATATATAAATATAAATATAAAAATATAAAAATATATATACATTTTGTTTCTAATTTTAGAAATTAGATTATGCATTTTATATGTTTTCATATATTTTTAATACGTGATTTTTTAGAATTGTTTATTGTTTAGGATGGTTTTATTAATTCTTACTTAATTTATACTTATTTTATATACAAGCACTAAGGTCTTGTAAGTGTGGGTATTCCGTTAATGTGAGTCTATGGGCATATACGAACTGGTTGCTAAGAGGTGTCTTTTTAATGAAAGTAAATGATTTAATAATATAATTGAATAATTGCACTGAAACCTAGTATAAATGGGTTGTAAAACTGTTTGTTTGTTGTCTGAAGAAGGGGAGGCACTGACCTCGCTGAAAGTGCTAATAAAATTGGAGTTTTAAATATTGTTTTGTTAAGCTCAGTTTTTCGCCCACTGTTTTGAGTTTACTAAAGTGTTGGGTACGTTGTCTTGCCTTAGGGGCTGTTTTTGGGAGGCAAACTGGTGTTGTGAGCTATGTGACACTTTGGTTCTGATTGGTGTTTGTTTGCGTTTCAGCTTCGGAGGTCCTTGTTACTTGGGTAGGTAACTGTTAAGGGCCTCCCATATGTCGGTTTAGTGTTGCTATGCGTGGGTGTTGGTGGTGTGGGTTTAGAAGGGTTATGTGCTGCTTGAGGTGTAGTGCGGGTGTTAACCTTCTCCTCTTGACTGTCTAGCACAATCTTGGGTGGAGAGAGCTTTGCTTCCAGTTTGGTTATATAAGTGCATCTCTTGCAGGTTGTAGTGTTGGGTGGTAGGAGGAGAGGGTTGTCTGTGTACATGAGGAAATTGCTGCATTGCCCCAGTATGCCCAGATTCACCAGGTGGA
This sequence comes from Protopterus annectens, assembly GCF_019279795.1. NCBI lineage: Eukaryota > Metazoa > Chordata > Ceratodontiformes > Protopteridae > Protopterus > Protopterus annectens. The sequence continues at coordinate 463,760,570 of NC_056736.1, forward strand.
CAGGAGAAATTACCGGAAGCTGACCCTTGGACATGCCTGGTTTGGTGGGTTTTTTTTTTTTTTTTTTGTAAAGTACAAGAGCTGTTTTCCCTTACCTTAGCAATGTACTTTGCAATTATAGGCTGTTTAGTGCCTACAATGAATTTCTCCTTATTAACAAGAAGAGATGAGTGCTTGTATCAGTTTAAGACCTCCTAGTGCTTTCCAGCAGGTTTTAAAGCAAGTGCTAGTCACAGGGATGCTTAAAGGTAAGATGAAAAAAAAATGGTTTATCCTAAACACTGCAGTGTGCACTAGAGGAGTTAGATGTGAGAGTAGGTAACTTAAGTTTTATCTGTCTAAAAAGTTTAGTTTTAGTGGAGTGTCACTATTTGTAAAACAGCAAGATAAATTGAAAAGGGGTGGTCTCTTTTGTATTCTAGTACTATGGAATACAGTAGAATGGCCAATAAATTTAAATAGTTGAAGGGGGGTGATTTCACAAAATGATAATTTTGTGCTTACTCACACAAGCCAGTAAAAACAGAGAGGAAATGAGATATATGGTCAAATTAACATAAGGGGAAGGCAACTAGAAAGACAGTTGTGTTTAAGAACACTACAGTAACTGGGTGGCAGGGTGGGGAAAAACATTTCTGCCTCATTCACAAGAGACATAGCTGTGGTCTCTTTTCAAGTTTTAATATAGGTTCATAGGTAGGTACTAGGCTATCTGCCCGAAGGCATTTATAAGCCTAGCCAGAATGTGTTGGCTTTCGCTGCCCCCTTAGATTACTTTCCTGTGCCTCTGTCCAACAGAGCCACTGAAGTGATCCCCGGGTTAAACTTTCTGTTTCCCATCCACTCGTCAAGGTTTCTTTTGAAGAGTGTTAGCAAGGAGCTCTGCCTAATGTAGATTGGAATCTTGTTCCAAAGCATGGGAAGTCTCTGGGACAGGAATCTATACCTCCAGAACATCTTATTTATTGTTGTGGTGAGGTTTAGATCCCTAGAGCATGCGGCTCGAAGAGATAAGGTTTTCTTTAGGTAATATGCAGTTAAAAGCAGAATACAAGTAAAACACAAGGTAAATAAAACAAGTCACAGTATTCAAAATAGAAAAAAGCAATAAAGTAATACAACAAATAAAAAGCAAACTAACCTTTCCCTCACACAAAAGTGCAGCAGAGTCTGGGTAAGCCTTTCTCAGTTTACTCTATAGTGATAAGGGGGAAGTGGGACTTGGTTAAAGGAATGAGTTTATAAGTTAGTACTAGGCACTCTGCCTTTGTACAGCATTTTAAGCTCAGCCAATTACCCCATGTGAGAATCATACCCTGCACTTCATGTCTATAAGGTAAATACCTTAACCATTATGCCAACCACCTTTAATGCTTTTATTGTCCTTAATAAATCCACCCTCAATACCCACTCCCTTGCTCCAAATATCCTGATTATATATAACATTAATGAAATGTCTTTAATGCTTTTCATTATACTTAAGTAGAATAGCTTGTTTGTGTGTTTCAATAAAGGATATTCCATTTTTAACTCAACTGTGGACTACATACTATTTTATTATTTTGTAGTACATATTTTAAAGTTCAAATTTTATTAATGAACTAGGTGCATAACATATTTCAAGGAGTGAACTTCACACCCTCCGCACTGCAAAGTTTCTGGTCAGGGTGTTTCTGACCCAGTATAGGGTGCACACTAGATTTTCAAAGACTTCGAGGGATACCACAGACTTTTCTTTTTGCAAATCTGTAATTTTAATTCTCCCTTTTATATGGCCTCACAGATTCATCATTTCCCACTGTAAAACATGCTTTTGCAATTTCAGCACATTCTAATGTCTTTTGCATCTACCTTGGGAGCTTAGTGACATATTCTTATGAAAATCTGTTTTACACAAACAGATCCTTAATGTTTTTAGCTTCTTTGAATGATACTCTTCCAAAATAGGCACTTTCAGTCAGTAACATATTGCAGAACTTAATAATAATATCCCCTGCTTTCTCCACTCATGCATTAAACTTATTAGAAGAAGTAATTTTAGTTTGTGTGAGTGATTATTTTCAATCAAAAGCTTCTCTTTGTCTTAAGAAATAATGTAAATTATTTCCTTATTAGTTAATTAGAGAGGCATCATATCATCATATGGCAAATGAGGTTTGGTAACAAACATATATGTTACGGGACAACTTTGGTTGTGGAGGGTAGGTAAGCAAGTAGGAGGGGAGATTGGTTTGGGTATGAATGGGATTAGGCAGGGATTGTTAGTAGGGTTGAGGTTAAGGCTGGGTAGGAAGGGGTAATTCTTCGCAGGATGGAGGCAGGAAGTGAGGTAGGTGTACAGTGGGACTTAGAGCAGTTTTAGGTGTTGGCAGTTGGTTACAGAGCACATTTTGGTGTGATCATGTTACTGCAAGCATTACATCCATAGTGACCTTGCAGGTACTCTGGTGCAGCAGGTACGACTTGGACTAATAACAATAGGTAGGGCTTCAGGATGCAATATGGTCATGTAAGAATGGCTGTGTGTTTGTTTTTTTTTGTCTCCCTTGAGGTTTTGAGTGGATGGGCCCTGGCAACTGGTTTTGTGTTTGGGGACAGCCATTGTGGTTAAGGAATTCTTTCACACTCAAGTGGTTTTTAGGTGCCGTTCTCGCTATTGTAGTGAGGGTGCTTGCATAGCCTATTTGTGTTGGTTTGTTGATATTTTTTTTCTTTAGAAGTTACAGTTGTAATAAATAGGACAGAAGTGCTAGTTGTGTCTGGGTCCTCATTTGCCTCATCTGAATGAATTTTCATTCTTTAGTTTCCACACTGTACCTTTATCACTTATCCTAACTGTCTGGAAGGGGGGAGGGGAGGGAGAGGGAACTGTTTTGTTTAAAGAGGGGACTGTGTCTTTATTGCTGATATCCTGGGGGACATACCTGGGATGCATGGGGGATGCTTGATTACTGTGCCTGTTGTTTTGATGGTCCACAGTCTTCCAGCAGATAATGGTCAAGTCCCGCGTATGTACAGTGTGCGGCTAACTGTCGGGAAGGGGGAGGTCAGGTGTGGCAAGTTACCACAGTTGACGGATATTGCAGCCATCTGCCACTAAGCTCATAGGGGCTAAGCTTTGAGCTCCTAAAAAAAAAAAAGAAAAGAGGTGGAAGGGAAAGCAGCGGCAGGATGTTATGGTTTGGGGGTTAAGAAGACTCATGATTTGTGGTAGGGGAGGTGGGCTAGTGTAAATCCTGTTAGTCTAGCAGCTGCTTAGGTATCATGTTTATATTTACACATTGACTGTTTCTGTCACACTTTCATTGTGAGCAATGTATCTGATCTAGGTTACATATTACTTGATTATATTAATGGCTGAATGACCTATAGGGTGATCATAGCTAACAATATTATATCTTAATAATTCTATGACTCTCCCAGTTCATTAGCAAATTAGTGGGATCTTGTTTCTTGTTCAGAGTTTCAGACATCTTACAGGGAGAAGATGGCAAGGTGGGTGCGTATCCTATCTTCAAAAAAAAATAAGGGAGGGGTGAAGAAGTTTTAAGTCAACAATGCTGCCATCAGTTTCAGTTTGAGTGATGGGATGGCATATTGCTTAAGATCTTTCTATTAGGTACAGTGTCCAGAGTCTGATTCTAATATGTTGAGCTATGTTAGGTCCTGGGGGTGCTTGGAGTCTCAACGAATCTGGGAAAGGGGGGAGGGTTTATAAAAAAAAAAAAAAAAAAAAAAACAATATTTCTTAATTGTGCCTATTTTTTAGATTGTTTTTTCTCATTGCAGGCTGTACAGTGCCTGCTGGGCAGAATAAATGATGCAGGTTTAGACACTGAGGCAGAGATGGGCAGACATTGTAGCCAGACTGAAGGCCTTTTTCATGAGATGATCAGCAGTGAGACTACTGTGCCAAGGGACCAGGACTAACACAGTTGTAAGAAAAGGCAACCAGAAAAGGGCAAGCAGGCAGCCAGAGGCAAGAGTATGTATCAGTCACAGTCCAGCGAGGTGGTGGTAATGGAGGCCTTGGTTGTGGACACAGCACAAGCTGCTACTACAGGTAATGCTATGTTGGTGGAACGTTCAGTAGGCATGTCGGGTGTGGTGCAAGGGGGACTCAGCCTGGGTGAAGGTTGTAGCTGGTCAATTCAGTAAACAGGAGATATTGCAGGGTGTGTTGTGGATTTGCAGAGATCAAGTTGAGAAGAGCATTGTTTCAGGGAGCAGTTTTCAGGGTTGGACAGCTCAGATTTGGGTGGCGGTAGTTTGGTATTGTCCATGGGAAAGGCTGATTCTCACTTGCAGGAAGTGGAGTTGGGCATACCTCTCAACCGCTCAGCACAAGAAATCTGGACAAAACCAGAAATAATGGGGGGACAAAGGCCTAAAAATAGGGACAGTTTTTAAATATTGCTCCTATAAACTTAAAAAGTTGCTAGAATCACACATTTTTAATTATTATGCATTTTCTGTACAATACAAAGTCTGAAACTCAAATGTCTGTCATTGTTCATTATTTACTGACTTCAGTCCTCATTGATTTGCCAAAAATTCACAAATTTTATGAGAAACAGACCAAAAATATGAGCCAAACATCTGGAGAGTTGAGAAGCATTGGGTTGGATTTTGGGTTTCAGCAGGGTGATTAGTTGGTGACACAGACACTGGGATAGGGGAGGGAGGCGGTATTCTTGACTCTCATATACCTTCCTCAGTCAAACAGAAGATTTAGAAGGGGGAGTATGTTGATATTTTTGACCTGATTGACACGGGAGGGGTCCAGTGTTTTCTTGAAACTGAAATGGCAAATGGCAAAGACCTCCTGGCAGCCTTACCTGCTCTTGGGTAAAGATGCATGGGTAAGCTGCGGCCAAGAACATGGGAGAATTGGGTGTTTGGTTTTGTGTACTATATAGCAGTATTGTTGGAGAAGGATAGTGCATTGGCCCTCCTGCTGTTGGCATATGTTTTGACAATATGGGATGTGCAACGGCTATGGGGAGGTACAGCCTGATTGTGGTATGATCAAAGATTCCCCAAGAAGAAGGCAATTGATTGGTCCATGCATTGGGATGTGAGGCACCCGGACATATGGCTGGCCACTGTGATGGACACTTTCTATGTGGATTGTAGGGGGGACAAGATGGGAGAAGAGGGAACCGAGGTATCTTGGGCTTTTAATTTTGGGAGATGTTCATGGGCAGCATGTAGGTTCTTACACACTTGCTCAAAGTGTGCAGTCATCCACCTGGCAGTGCAGTGTGGAAGGTGAGGGGGTAATATGGTTGGCCAAGCTTCATTTCCCTCTGCTCAGACTGGGCTAATGGCAACATTTCAGGGACCTTAAGGTATGTGTGGCAGAGGGAATTTTCATGGGCATAGCAGAGTGAGTGCCTATCTGGGGCAAGAGGAAGGTTTGGGGACACACTCTCCCATTAAGCTCCAGCAATATCCACATGTAGCAGTGACACAGGAATTAATTGAGAGTTTTTCTTGGGAATTTTCTATTAAATCTAAGGTGGCAAGGGATGGAATAGTTGGTAAAAATTTGACATCAGTGTGGGGAAGGGAAGACATCTTGGAAGCTTTAGTGGAGAAGAAGTGACAGGAAGATAGAATACTGGGTTCTTTTGATTGCTCCCCCATTTGGCAGCTTTAAGGTTTCACCATTGGTCTTGGTGTCTAAGAAGAAGCCAGGTGAATTTCAGATGATTCACCTTTCATCTTACCCTGAAGGGAACTCTAAAAATGACTTTATTTCAACAGAGGAGGTTAAGGTGTGTTACGTGTCACTGGATGATGTGGTGTGGGTTATTAGGAAGTTTAGAAATCCATGGTTGGTGAAGGTGGATATTGAATCTGCTTTTCATCTTTTGCCAGTACAGAAAGAGAATTGTCCATTGTTGAGCATGGTGGTTGGAGGTAAGTTTTATTTTGACAAGGCTATGCCAATGGGCTGCTCTGTAACCAGTGCTACAATGTTACACTAGATTTCGGAGCAACGGGTGGTTAAGCAAAGAGCAGTGCATTATTTGGATGACTTCCTTCTAGAGGGCGAAGGCATGAGGGTGCTTTAGTAGTAGTGTGGCAGTTTGTGGGAAGGTTTGTAGAACTGGGGGTCCCATTGTCTAGACAGAAATTGGAAGGTCCAATGAATTTCTTAGATTTTCTCAGGTTGCTGGGTGATGCAGAATGTGGATTGTTCTAACTACTGAGGGAGAAGATAATCTATTTGAAAGAAAAGATATCTTAGCTTGGATGAAGGCTAGACATAAAGTGTGGGTTAAAGATGTTAAGGATGGCCTTTATGCTGAAAGGGGGGAAACTAAGCATCATTGGGTGAGACCTGGCAAGTCAACATGTAAAGATTTAACTCTGTGTTTAGCATTTTTAGAGCAGTTTAATGGCATTACTTTTTGGCAGTTAGAGTGGGTAGGTCAATGGGATTTACAGTTATTTACAAATGTAGCAGGGGTCATTGGTATGGAGGCATATTTTGGAGGCGAGTGGTTTGCAGTTTCATGACCAGATATGTGGCATGTTGACTAGAAGAGGGATGTTGCTTTCTTAAAGTTAATGCTGATTCGGGCTGCATCTGTGGTTCGGCAGGAGCAGTTGAGGGGAAGGAGGATTGTATTTAATTCGGACAACAGTGCACTGGTTAAGGTTTTGCAGGTGAAGGAGGCTAAGTTGGAATGGTTATTCTTGGTTTTGCATACGTTAGTTGCAATATTTGTTGATTAATTTTTCTTTTATAGGTGTACATGTAGCAGGTACTATGAATGGGATTACTGATGGTTTGTCCCACCTTCGGTTTTCCAGGTTTCATCAGCTAGCTCCGATGGCAGAGGAAGAACCAGTGTCAGTGGCAGATGAGGTGTGGAGGATTGGGTTGTAGTAACCAGGAAGTTGGTGGAGCAGTAGTAGGCAGCATCTACCAGGAGGTCATATGGTAGGGCACTGTGTGATTTTGATAGATTTATTTTACAGCTGCCTGAGGAAGAGGGGGTTTGGCCAGAAGAATTGTTGTTGCAATATTCAGCACAGGCTCATATGTAGGTTAGGGCAGTGCAGTCTGTTAAGGTGGACTTGGCTGTAATTAGTATATTTGCTCATGTGGCCAGGTTGCGGGATTTCACTAAATATTGGATGGCTGGGTGTATGTTGAAAGGATGGGGTAGAATGGATGACCTAAACAGAGATAAGCTTTGGCTGATGACAAGGCAAGTTTTGAGGGTTTTATTGCAGGGCCTAGCTGTGGTGAGTGGGGAATCAGTTGATTGTGTTTTGTGGGTGACATTAAGCTTATGGATGTATTTTGGGGCTTTTAGAGTATCAGAGTTGTTGGGATCATTGGTTTGGGAGGACTTCATGCTAATGGCTGGGGCAGTACACATTTGGTTTAAGAAATCTAAGAAGGATCAGGATGGGAGGAGCATGCAAATAGTTTTGGCGAAAGTTAGGTGTACTCAGATGTGTTCAGTGGTTTAGACTAGAAACTTTTTAGCTTCCCACAGGGGGAGTTCAAAAGATTTTTTTTTTTTTTATCATAAGAGGATAGGGTGGTAACAGGGGAGCAGTTGATGTCTGTTATGAGAAGGGCACTCCACTGTATTGGTTATGTGAGTGAGAGGTTTTCCACTCATTCTTTTCGGATGGGTAGGGCTTTGAATTTAGCAAGGGGATGTAGTACCATTGAGTTTATTAAGAGGGTGGGGTGATGGCCTTTGAATTCATTTTTGTCTTATATTAGATAGTGGATATTGAGTTTGGTACAAATGTTGGGTTTTTTTTTTTTTTTTTGGTAAGAAGATTGTCATCTTGGGCCACTCATGTTTATTGAGCAGTGAGGCAGTTAGGATTAATGCCTTGGATTTGGTTTTGCATCAGTTCTGGTGGAACATTACATGGTACAGCATTAGAAAAATCAGGTGGAAACAGATTATGCAGGAATTTGCAGCGGTACAATCACAGGTGGGCTTCCTCAAGTCTTGGTCGTCCACTTGGCAGGAAATGATTTGGGTCTCATTCCAAAGCAGCAATTGGTGGACCAGATAAGGAACAATTGAATTGCACTAAGGAAATTGTATCCAGGTGTGTGCATTGTGTGGTCAGAAATAATGCCCTGTTTGTTTTGGAGGCACGCTATGAATTTTTCGGCAGTAGAGCAGGCATGGCAATTTGTGAAATTTAGGTTGGTGAGGCAGCTGGGAGCAGTGGGAATACAGATGATAGATCACAAGGATTTTGCTGATAGGGATCCTATGTAGTTCAGAGAGGATGGGGTGCACCTTAATTAGTTAGGTTTGATTTGTTTAATTTGAATTTAGGTTTATTTTTGGAGGATATGGTGAAAAGTTCAGAGTAGATGAAGAGGAACAGCCTTGGTCAGGCTGGTTGGTGGAGAAGAGGGGCAGACTTGTCCCTCTTCTGTTTCCCCTATAGTGTTTGTTTCGGTGTCAGCAAGCTTGGGGTGAAAGTGAGTGGTTGGATGCTGCTTCCCCCTGTGGTTTTGGATGGATTTAAGGAATTGTGCTGAAGGTGAGCAGTTGGACGCTGCCTGAAGTTTAAAAATAAGTGAGTGGAGGAGAAGACACTCCTTATTCTGGTAAGATGAGCAGAGGTGCATTGCCCTGATGGATGGTTTACTGATGTTTTGTTGATTAACAGATTGGAAGAAGTAATAAACAATAAAATTATGTTACAATACATTATGTTTATGAATTCAGTAAAGGTCATCAAAGGTCTGTCTGGTGTGCTGTCTCTTTACTGAAGCCCATCTTGACAAATGAGGTTTGGTAATAGACAAATATGTCATGTGACAACTTCGGTTGTGGAGGGTAGGTGAGCAAGTGGGGGGGTTGATTTTGGCTTCGGATGGGATTAGGCAGGGATTTTTAGTAGGGCTGGGGTTAAGGCTGGGTATAGAAGGGTTAATTATTTGCAGGATGGAGGAATGAAGTGAGGTAGGTGTAGGGTGGGACAGAGCAGTTTTAGGTGTTGGCAGTTGGTTAGGAAACAAATTTTGGTATGATCTTGTTACCCACCTGGCCCTCCCTGTTTTCTTTGGGAGTTGTTATGATTGTTTTCTCTGATGAGAGGTGTTTTGCCAAAGAAGAGGGGCAGGCTTGTCCCTCTTCTTTTTCCCCTCTGGTATTTGTTTTGGTTTGAGGAAGTTTGGGGTTAAAGTGAGTGACTGAATGTTGCTTCCCCATGTGGTTTGGATGGACGTAAGGATTTTGTGCCAAAGGTGAGCGGGTGGACGCTGCCTGAAGTTTAAGAATAAGTGAGTGGAGGGGAAAAAGCTACTTATTTGGGTAGGGTGCATGGAGGTACATTGCCCTGATGGATGGTTAAAGGATGTTTTGTTGCTTAACAAATTGGAAGAAGTAATAAACAATAAAGTTATGTTACAATACATTATGTTTATGAATTCAATAAAGGTCAACAAATGTCTGTCTGGTGTGCTGTCTTTTTATTGAAGTGGATCGTGACAAACAATCTTCTGAAACAAAACCTTTTGTGCTACATCTCAGGAGCTGTGAATATGGACTACAAAAAATGTTTTATACAAGTGTGGAGTCTCCACACAAACATAAGTTGGGTTTTGAAACAAGCTTAATAAATGTTTTAATTCTATGTGCACTTTATATTATACCCCAGAAATCAATTTTGTTTTTACTTCCTCTAAAATAAAATAAAAAAAAAAAATATTTTGTATTTACTAAATCAACAAACAAATTTACTTCATGGTCATGTCCATGTCCATCCCATATACAAAACAACCACCAACAAAATGATACTATGGGAGATAACCAGAAAAAGTATCACTGAACTGTGCAGTAGTGACCAGCACAATAACCTAAGCATGATGTGGTTCAACATGGTGCAGCATACATGAGTACTGGCATAGTGTGCACATTCATAGTGAAACTTCACAGCCATGATAACATGATTAACTGCAATACTGCAGGTTCTGATCGTTCAGTGGTCCTATGACCCATGGAAATGCATCAGACAGGTGGCATATGCAGTGTCGTGTGCAGTTACTCACACATCAAAGTGTCCCATATCTGCAACAAAGACAATGTTTTTAGCCCATATAAGGACATCCAAGCAAGTCATTTATCATATAATTGGGGGAGATTTGGAGAATAACAAACAGAGGAACACACAAAAGACAACAGAAAGGGAAGAATGGTATAGGGTGGAAAGGAAGGTTTGGGTTTTTTGTTGATACAGGTGGCTATTTTTTAAGAAAGATAGACGAAGAAGATGGCAATGGAGAAGTGCATATAGGATGAATGGCAAAGTGAAGGCATTAGGAGAAACAAATGTATAATGTAGACAAAGCCTTACAGTGGAGGTGGTGACAAATAAGTGACGGTACAATGATGTCAATAAAGACTGACACAGGACAAAAAACTTGTGACAGTAAGTATTTGAATAAAAACAGGGAATGGGGAGTTATGCAAAAGGATGGGGAACGTAATGATGGATGATAAAGAGGGTTAAGGAGGACCTGGAAGACTAGCACAGAGGGGAACCCATCAAGATGTCAGACACCTCCGTGACTGCCATCAAGGGTGGGTACCATCTCTCTGGTACCCCGACAGATAAGCCAGCCAGGTGTGGCACTGATTTCAGGAACTTAGTAACTCAGTATTAAGTACATTATAGAGGAAAAAGTACATATAAAAGCAAATGCAATGTACAGCAACCATGGTACATAAAAATGGTGAAAAAAGATGAAAGTGCATAATTTTGTGGCATACATCACAGTCAGAGCACTCATACTCAAATAACTTGTGGATCATGAGGGGTGTGCTAAAGAAATTGAATTAAGTAAGTAGAGAGCATTTTAAGGGCTGTTTTCATTATTCTAAGCTCCCTTATTAAGTCTGCACCAGGGTGATATGCCAGACTAAGTGGGTGTTCACGGCATGTCACTTGATTTTTAAGCTTATTTATTGAGCATGACAGAAATGTATTTGCACACTTCAGTTAAAATACTCCATCTCCAATCAGAAAGCTACTATAATGACAAATGCTGTTTTCTACAGCCATTTTAAAATACTATTACTTCAAAATATTCTCCAAACTGTCATTCAATCACAATATGAGATATGAATGCATTATAACAATTTAGTTATCTGCTTCTTACTTCTTCCTTAATGACATTTTTTTACTCCACCTAAATAAATGTTCCATTCAAAATGACACTGAATATGCCCTTCAAAGCATTGTGAATTATTCCATTGTAGTGCTTAATTACTAATGACCTGAATGTCAGCATTAGGTATTGGTCAATGACAAATGTTTGACATACTTTTGGTGTTGCTAATAATTTAATATGTACAGACAGAGGTAGATAAGATGTAGAAGAAACATTTTTAAGTGCTTACATTATTTAATTGGAGATGTGAAGAGATGAAAAGAATTGGAATGGATTTACCTATAGTTAATTAAGCAGAAGGGTTAATGGGCAGTTGTTACTGTCTGTAGGAATTGAAGAGTTTTGTGAGTAGATACAAAATCAGAGAAATACCAGTCAGGTGTATAAGTAAAAAAAGAAGCATGCGTGTGCATATGTGTGTGTGTGTGTGTGTGTGTGTGTGTGTGTGTGTGTGTGTGTGTGTGTGTGTGTGTGTGTGTGTGTGTGTGTGTCTGCGGAGTGGGAGTCTAAAAAAGTGTAAAAACAAAGAGAAACTGTACAAAACAGTTGGCATATAACTAAGTTTTTTTGTTTTATTTTATTTTGTTTGCTGACCAGGTAAACTCTTTGCTCTTTTTCAGGGGCAACATAGAAGCACTGCCTAATTAAGGCACTTATTTGTTCAAAGGGTGAGAGACTGGTGATTGGAGCAGATTTCAATGGGCATGTTGGTGAAGGGAACAGAGGGGATGAGGAAGTGATGGGTAGGTATGGTGTTAAGCAAAGGAATGCAGAAAGTCAGATGGTAGTGGATTTTGAGAAAAGGATGGACGTGGCTGTGGTGAATACGTATTTTAACAAGAGAGAGGTGCATAGGTTGACATACAAGAGTGGAGGAAGATGCACACAGGAGGATTATATCTTATGTAGAAGGGCCAGTTTGAAGGAGATTGGAGACTGTAAAGTGGTGACCGGGGAAAGTGTAGTTAGGCAGCATAGGATGGTGGTTTGTAGGATGACGTTGGTGATCAAGAAGAGGAGGAGGAGTGTGAGGGCAGCACCAAGGATCAAATGGTGGAAATTGAAAAAGGGTAATTGTGAGGTGGAGTTCAGGGAAGAGTTAAGACAGGCACTGGGTGGCAGTGAAGAGGTACCAAATAGCTGGGTAACTACAGTAGAGCTAGTAAGGGAGACGGCTAGAAAGGTGCTTGCTATGACATCTGGACAGAGGAAGGACGACAAGGAGACATGGTGGTGGAATGAGGAAGTACAGGAGAGTATACAGAGAACGAGGGTGGCAAAGAAGAAGTGGGATTGTCAGAGAGATGAAGAAAGTAGACAGGAGTATAAGGAGATGAGGTGCATGGCAAAGAGAGAGGTGGTGAAGGCTAAGGATAAGGCATATGAAGAGTTGTATGAAAGGTTGGACACTAAGGAGGGAGAAAAGGACCTGTACTGATTGGCTAGACAGAGGGATCGAGCTAGGAAAGATGTGCAGCAGGTAAAGGTGATAAAGGATAATGAGGGAAACATACTCACAAGCGAGGAGAGTGTGTTGAGCAGATGAAAAGAGTACTTTGAGGAGTTGATGAATAAAGAGAATGAGAGGGAGAGAAGGTTGGATGATGTGTGGATAGTGAATCATGAAGTGAGCTGGATTAGCAAGGAGGAAGTAAGGATAGCTATGAAGAGGATGAAAAATGGAAAGGTTGTTGGTCCAGATGACATACCTGTGGAAGCATGGAGGTGTTTAGGTGAAATGGCAGTGGAGTTTTTAGCCAGATTGTTTAATGAAATTTTGGAAAATGAGAGGATGCCTGAGGAATGGAGAAAAAGTGTTTTGGTACAGATTTTTAAGAATAAAGGTGATGTGCAGAGCTGTAGTAACTACAGAGGAATTAAATTGATCAGTCACAGCATGAAGTTATGGGAAAGAGTAGTGGAAGCTAGGTTATGAAGGGACATGATGATTAGTGATCAGCAGTATGGTTTCATGCCGGGAAATAACACTACAGATGCAATGTTTGCTCTGCGAAGACTTAGAGAAAGCATATGACAGAGTGCCTAGAGAGGAGTTGTGGTATTGTATGAGGAAGTCAGGAGTGTCAGAGAAGTATGTAAGAGTGGCACAGGATATGTACGAGGGTAGTGTGACAGCGGTGAGGTCTGCAGTGGGAGTGATGGATGCATTTAAGGTGGAGGTGGGATTACATCAAGGATCAGCTCTGAGCCCTTTCTTATTTACAATGGTGATGGACAGGTTGACAGACGAGATCAGACAGGAGTCCCCATGGACTATGATGTTTGCAGATGACATTGTGATCTGTAGTGAGAGTAGGGAACAGGTGGAGGAGACCCTGGAGAAATAGAGATATGCTCTAGAGGGCAGAGGAATGAAGGTCAGCAGGACTAAGACAGAATATATGTGTGTGAAAGAGAGGGAGGATAGAGGAATGTTGAGGATGCAAGGAGTAGAGGTGGTGAAGGTGGATGAGTTTAAATACTTGGGATCAATAGTTCAGAGTAATGGTGAGTATGGAAGAGAGGTGAAGAAGAGAGTACAGGCAGGATGGAGTGGGTGGAGAAGATTGTCAGGAGTGATTTGTGACAGACAAGTACCAGTAATAGTGAAAGGGAAGGCCTACAAGAGGGTAGTGAGACCAGCTATGTTATATGGGATGGAGACCGTGGCATTGACAAAATGGCAGGAGTTAGAGCTGGATGTGGCAGAGTTAAAGATGTTAAGATTTGTACTGGGTGTGACGAGGGTGGACAGGATTAGGAATAAGTATATTAGAAGTTCAGCCAAAGGTTTGAAGGTTTGGAGACAAAGCCAGAGAGGCAAGATTACGTTGGTTTGGACATGTGCTGAGGATGGATGCTGAGTATATTGGGAAAAAGAAGCTAAGGATGAAGCTACCAGGTAACAGGAAAAGAGGAAGACCTAAGATAAGGTTTATGGATGTGGTGAGAGAGGACATGCAGGTGGTTGGTGTGACAGAGCAAGATGCAGAGGACAGGAAGAAATGGAAACAGATGATCCACTGTGGCAACCCCTAACGGGAACAGCCAAAAGAAGATGATGACTTGCTCAAAATCACACAATAGTGTAGTCAAATGAAGGTAAAAGGAACCAAACCTGGCACCGCACTGGCAGACAAAGCAGTTTATTAACAGCTCTCAGCTTTAAACCTCTGCACTAGCAGCCAGACATCTATGTGAAATGCAGATCTAAACTCCTATCCTACCATATTAATATGGCCTCTCATTATTGGAGTGAAGTCCTGCCTACAGACAGTGACAGCTCAGACTTCACAGAGCATCAGTTTTAATGATGGATAGAAAGTGAACTGGATAAACCAATCATAAGAAAGTAATAATCTTATAATTTCAAAAGAAGATTGGAAAAACTGAATCTAGTTCTAAAACAACATTGCATGCAAAAAGCTTTTATGCACTGGAAAGCCAAGATAAAAGTCAAATTAGGAGGTTGTAAGGCTTTCTTTTATAAAGTTTCAACAGTGCAGGTGTTTCTTGACTTGCTTTCCCTTGTAAGTACTACTACTCTTGCTTTGCACACATTGCTGGTTGAGTACTTTTGCTTTGCACATATTGCTGGTTGAGTACTCTTGCTTTGCACATATTGCTGGTTGAGTACTCTTGCTTTGTACATATTGCTGGTTGAGTACTCTTGCTTTGCACATATTGCTGGTTGAGTACTCTTGCTTTGCACATATTTCTGGTTGAGTACTTTTGCTTTGCACATATTGCTGGTTGAGCACTCTTGCTTTACACATATTGCTGGTTGAGTACTCTTGCTTTGCACATATTGCTGGTTGCTGAGACATAAATGCAATGTTAAGTACTAAGGCATCTCACTCTGTTTCTGGATTAGCTTCTCAAATACATGTTCACAGTTTGTTTGGGAATACATACGTTGTTAAATAATTGGACATGGACCCTAGGCAAGCCATGTCTATTTCCACATGTGTACTGCTTCCTGCTATCACCAAATGTTTGAACATTGTTTATTTTTAAGTTTCACAGCTTAATTCAGATCAGAGGATCAGAAATTAGTACATCTTTGTGCAACCAATCATATCTTAAAGGTCAGACTGCCCAGCACTAATGCAATGCTTATATACCTTTCCATTCAGGCCGAGTCTATCTTGTTGTTCTAGGTCAAACCTTTGCCCTTCCTTATTAACACATCCTCTGAACACTGGATTAAATCCCCTGTCTTATGGAAATGATTAGACTAGACTTCTTGGAGCATGCCACACATACAGAAGCCCTAAAAACTACATGGATACAAATGGATAAACCAAAAATAAATAAATAAATCATAAAATGGTTTATCATTTCAAAGGTGCAGAGAAAGAAATTAGCATACTCTTATTCAAAAATCTGACTTGTAAAAAGCCATATGCTCTTCACTAGTTTGTTTAAAAGAAGCTGTGATGAAAGTGTGATTTTTCGAAATAACTGGTACTTTTTTATTTGTATTTATTTTTCTCTGTAAACATTTGTTAATTTTTTAAACTGAGTTATTGGGCTAATTCAAACACTCTTTCTGACAAGAACTTAAGGCAGTAACAAAAGACTAGAGGTGGAACTCAGACATCTTGAAAACTGTGTAAAGCTGTGCAAGTTGCCATACAGTATGCCAGAGACTTGCATTTCACAAACTCTTACTGCCCAGTAGTGCAGCTATGCTTCATAGAGCAGCGATTGATGTTGGTATCACGTGTAACTGCAATAGCCTATGTAAATTAGGACCATACATTGCTCTACAGAGTAATTCATACATGTTTTGTACTATGCAAGAGCTTTGCAGGGCGGTTTACAAGATACATAAGTGCATATAGCTATTAGTGAATCCTCACCTGTGTGCTCTTAATGGCAAAGCTATTCTACTTTGCCTGGCCTAGATTGTAGATCCTGGTGAACACTGTCGAGCAATGAGTGTGTATGTGAATGCATATATTAGTAGGTGTATTTGATATGTGCATTTCTGTGTATATGAGTGTGCGTATATATTGATGCTTTTATGTGTGTGTGTGTGTGTGTGTGTGTGTGTGTGCGTGTGGGTGTGTATGAAGACATGGAAGGTTGCAGGAATTTGTAGGTCGCTCATCTGTGCAGTTACTTAAACTACATGGGTGAGTAATTGTTAGACATGTTAATTTGGTCATAATGTGATTCAGCACCATGCAGTGTATGCATATATCTGAACTACATTCATTCTTAGCAGTTCAACTCACCTTATCTGAGCACTATGAGTTCTGCTGCTAAGTACCATGTCTAAGCATTCTACCCATTTTTACAAAGATTTAAGGTCATGCATAATAGCAACATGCTGCAATTTAAGAAAAAGAAGGAGAGCTGGAAAGAAAATTGTAGAACAGTGTTGTAGTATAATCGTTTTAATCATATATAACAAGACTGCTTCCCTTTGGATCCCTCTTTACTTGGATATAAAACTGGTGCCTACAACACAAATCTGGTGGCAGAGATTTTGAAGCTGTAACACATAAATCACTTATTATAAGTCCTGTGTATCCTTAGTACTATCTAAAGATAGGAAGAGCTATTACAATGTCATTTAGCTAATAACTTGTTTACCTACTTTCAAAATAAAAACATTGGGCTACTGCTCATTCCCTATTCTTAAACTTGATATAATTGCTTTAGTAATTGTTCAGTAGGAAAGCTCATAGCCATGGCGTTAGATGTAGCAGAAGTATTATTCATCAGCATTTTAGCGTTCTGTTCCTAAACTCAGCCTAATTCACTGTACCAGTAATCAAGAACCCACTGTCTTATTGCTAAATTTACTATTAGACAGCCATAAATAAGAATGCTGTATGTCTGCAGCTTCATTTTCCTCTAAGCTTTAAATTTAATACCTGCCTATCTAGTAGTAAAATTTAACTCTATTGGAATATAAGATTACTGCAAAGGACAATTCTGTTTATTGTTCATAGCTCAGTTTACCTGTCTTCTCTGTTCCTTCAGGTTCAATGTATGAGATCCAGTATTGTCAACAGTATACAATAGCTTAAAAGATTAATTCTAATTCAGTCTGCAGCTCTGCTTTATTGTACATGTCCAGTTTCTAATATCAACAGCGTCATTTACTAATGTAGCTGCCTTACAGAATTTCTTATGTACCATTAAGAACTTATTTACAGTTTGCTTTACAGATAAAAGTACCAAGAGGAAATTATAAGGTTTTTGTTTTATAAGGTTTCCATTGCAGGCATTGCTGGACACAATCACCTTTGTTAGCAGTAAAGTATTATAGAATCTGCTTGCTGGCAGGGCACACATGCAGTATTAAGTATTTTGGGACACCACTTTCCTTCAGGCTGAATGTTCCAGACAAAGGCTCAACTTCTCCTTCACTTAGTTAAATCAATTGAAATGAGACCTATACTGTCTCCCATCAGGGTTCAGGTTAGTAGGTGGAGTGACACTTTCCTGATAACGGAGGACACTATACCTTACCAGTAACATTTAACTCATAGACTTCATACAATTCAGTTTATTGACAGGCAAATACGCACACTGTCAACAGTGGACCAAAGAAGGAAACCAAGGATGGCAGTCATAGCCCCAAGGTGACCACTTTTGTAGCAGTGCAGGTTATTTGCAATAGCTATGGCAGTGTGAAAGCTTCTACAAGGGGATGCCCACTTTCATGACATGCTTAAAGTTGGTGAAGTTATGTTTTAACTGTATGAGAAGTGGTACACTGAAATGTAAATGCTCATATTCATTTGAAAATATTCAGATATTGAATGAACATGGCTATGCACAAGCATGTAAGAAATATTGACAAGGCAAGTGGCATGCAATGCAGCTATTTATCTTAATTTAAAAAATATAAAAGGGTTTAATATATTTTTATATAAGGTTATTCTTTTGTGGACACCCCAATTTGTTCTTTGAAAGATCAGAAAGATGAATATAAGAAAGACTGAAAAGTGGAAGTCATAAAAAGAGGGATACATAGAAGGAATTCATCAAGAGAGTTTTGCTGGTGGTGGTTGGAGAGGAGGTGTTCTATATTTTTTGAGGAGGATAGACCCTCTATTTTTCACTTTGTTATATACTTTTGGATTTGTACTTAAAAATAAAGGAAAATAATGTTAATTTCCTTTTCAAAAGATTGCTTTGGTGAATGATACATTTTTATTTCAGAAACATGCTTACTGTTTGCATTCACATGAGCATCCTCAGTCAGAATAGCCAGGCTTTTATATTGCTGGGAACTATAATGTTGAATTTCCTCTTCAGCTGCATAAAAAAAATTAAAAAGGGGGGGCATGGCTGTTTAACTATCATGTATGTATATACACATCTCCTGTATATGTTTACATTTATTAATCAGCAAAGCACAGACTTTATATACTTGTAGTGAATCCATGAGTATTACAAAATATGTCTCTTATTCCTAACTTTGCTTACTGCAAGTTAAAGCAGCAGGCTAGCATGACTGCATACAATCTGTAACTTTTTTGTCTAGCTACCATGTCTCTCAACTTTTTAGCTCAAGAAATACGGACACAGCCGAAAATAATGGGGGGACAAAAGCCCAAAATAAGGACGGATTTTAAATAATAACTTTATAAACTTAGAAAGTTGTTAGAACTGATTTTGTGTTAGCATGCATTTTCTGAAGGATGTGAAATGTGAATTGAAATGCATGTCCTTATTAAGTGACTTCAGTCCTCAGTGATGTAACAGAAAACTCCAAATTTTATGAGGAACAGACTTGAAATAAGAAACTTTGCAAAAATCTGTACAATTGAGAGGTATGCTGGCTACAGGTTGTCTGCTTGGGGGATGGCCACACCCTTCAATCTTTGCAGATTGTTCCATTAGTGCCAGCTTTACACAATCCCCTCCTTACTTTACCTGTGTGTTTAGGTAATATCATATAAAGCTGCTGTAAGGAAGACACTTTTTAAACTTGGAAAGTAAGAAATTTAACAGTGAATTCTTTACTTACCTCTGTGCTGGTCATTCAGTTGCAGACCCCTCACAAGAGTATGGATAACTCTGGTCTTTTACATGCAGTTATTATTTTGGAAAGAATAATGTCTTATAAAATGACCACATTAATAAATGCTTTGTTTCCTACACAGAGCACTGTATTTCTTAAAAGCTGTCTGCCTGTAAACAAAATCAATACTAATATGTTAATATCTGGTTGTGTATAAATACACACACACACACACACACACACACACACACACACACACACACACACACACACACACACACAAAATATATATATATTTTTAAAATTTGAGCACTTTCATTCGTAAAATGTTTCACGTCGAATTTCATGAGAAATATGGAACACAACTAAGCATTAGTATCACTATAAAGCAAGGCTAATTAGCATATTAATGACATAATCAATTATTTATTCTATGTAAGAATGCTATTTACATTTAAATGTCTATTTAATCCAGGGGCCCTGTCCGCCCCAAGTCTCACTTGCCATTTGTGTTCCTTTAATTCCAATAATGGATTACAGCCACCGAAAATAATGGAAACTTTTCCAATCACAATTAATTTAAAAATGGGGCATTGAGTGCTGACATTAATGTGCTTGGCTAGAGCATTTTTACAGTCATCTTTTCTAGCAGCTTGAAAATGTTCTTTCAGCCTGTCGCTGAGCCTTTTGGTAGTTTTTCCCACATAAAAGGTGTCGCAAGAAGTGCACACCCCTAAGTAGACAATGCTAGTGGAATTACAATCAAACTTTTCTACAAAATGAAAAGTAAAACTAAGTGGTCTCAATAGAAATGTATCCACTAGAGCAATGTGTGGCAGCAAGAACGTCTTCCTCAGGTATACATACCTGGAGGACTTAACCTTGGCAAAATCATTTTGTGAAGGATTGCTAGATAGCTATCTCTGTCTCTCTCTCTCTCTCTCTATATATATATATATATATATATATATATATATATATATATATATATATATATATATATATATATATATATATATTTCTGCACATTTATATTTATATACATATATGCACAGATATCTCTTTATTCACACATATATACATGTATTTCTACACACATTTGTTTTTCTATATATTCATATGATATTTGTATACAAATTAATTTCTATTTACAGATATATTTATGTTAACTTATAGTGTTTTGTTTACATATATGTATATCCAGTAAGGCCTTAAACTTTGCAGGTCATCATACCTGTACTAACAACGGGGCTCATACGTATACTAACAATGGAGCTCTGAGTGGGTGATCCCTCTCATGGATGACAAGTGCTCACCCATCTCCTGCCAGATGTCCACCTTCTTCCTCTCGATTGCTTCTGCACTTTCAATTTTCTGCAGATATAATTCCTGCAAGAGGTAAACCGGAATTTTAGCCTCCTTATCTAACTAGCTTAGAGATTGCCCTCATGGTGCCATCACAAGTATTGCCATCTTTAAATATGCCAGAACCAAAGTAAGGCATGTAACTGCAGGGCTGTGATTCGGATGTTTGGGAACCACACCCTTTGAGGTGTGACATTACTAAACCCAATCCACATAGCTATACAGGGGTTCTACTTGTGGAAGTGATTTTTTTTTTGTCACTTTATGTTTAACAGTTGCAATGTAAAAGTGACATATATACATTGAAATTGACACACACACACACACACACACACACACACACACACATACATATATATATATATATATATATAGAGAGAGAGAGAGAGAGAGAGAGAATTATAGATAGAGAGATAGAGAGATAGATAGATAGATAGATAGATAGACAGATAGACAGATAGATAGATAGATAGATAGATAGATAGATAGATAGATAGATAGATAGATAGATAGATAGAAATAGATAGACTTTTTTTTAATTCAATGACTATGTGCAGATGGTATTGGTTTGTCTCAGGAAGACATTCATGACTGCATTACTTTGTCATGGGCATATATGTGTATTTCAGTAAGCAGAGTATTGTTTTCACCTGAAGTCAACATTTTTCATTAGCATAATATAACACCTCACACTGCTACATTAAAGGTATGATTTGCAAGAGATTTATTTAATTTAGGCTGGTAGATTGCTTCAGAGCTTAGACATAACAACTGGAAATATATGCCAATAGTGAATTTTTCATCTGGTGGTGTTGACTAAATGGAGGGACAGTAGTGAGATCAGGAAGAAAGGATAACAGATAATTTTGTCACATGATTACAGACTGTTCAAATTTAGGTAACTTAGTGGGTTGAAGATTGTATGAATACCACATTATACCAGAGGAGGTGTGCAATATATAAGAGTGGGCAGTGGTAACCTATAAATAGTCACTTAGGAATTGCTAGACAAGCTATTGTTTTTTTTTCTTGAAATTACTTTGCTGATATGTTGGTTGACCGTTTAGTCTGGTAAATAATAACCCCTAGCAAATTTATGTCACTGACAACTTCAGTATCACTGCTACATTTTTACTTCTTTGAATTAATTAAACCACTTTTATCATCAATGTAGACCCAATGAGGAACAGCATGTGTGAATAATCAATCAGCCACTCACAAAATAACACTGGTATCACTGTTACCCTTGACCAATTTCCACATCAAGCCTTATTTATTTAGAGTTTGTTAAAAAAGGTAGTGGACTGATTGCAATTGGATGCATTTTAGCCACAGCATTGAAAGTCAATGGAAAAGTATAAGAGTATAAATATAAAGTATTTAGAGTTCAGTTGTTTTTACAGAACACTAGAGAGAGTAATATACAGTTGGTATTACAAAGTAAGGTAGTCATCTGGTATAGTTACAATTCTTCTGCAGTTAGGGTGAAAGCATTAAAATACACTTCACAGATATTATAAATTATAATCATAATACCTGTTAAAGTAATTTGTTTATACTACTGGGTACATCACGGCATTTAGGGAGTTAAGTGCCACGATACACTAGCACTATGTTCATTCCTTTTTTTTTTTGAGCATTTTTGAATTTTTTAATTAAAAACAAAAGCTTCAGAAACTTTTTTTATTAAACCACAGCCCAAATAAATTTAGTGTATCCCTAATGTAAGGAGCATCCATTAAAGTCCGCGGACACTCTTTATGCTCACCCTAAGTTGACGTCACTATGGTGAAAATCTCCTAGTTAGCCTTGGTGCCATAATATTGGGGAAAATGGCACTTTCAAAAAACTTATTAGAGAAAAGGAGCACAAAAAGCGCTCACAGATAGGGTAAAAATGCTGTTCACCCCTTCCTGTAACACATATCATGGTGGCAAGTTAAATTTTAGTTGATTAATAAATCACTTAGAGACAAAGGTATCAAATTAATACAAAGTATGCATTTATTCTTAGGAATATGGCTATTCACATCCTTGTGAGGTTATACAGCATCATTATTATGGCAGATATAAGTAGACATAGGAAACAAAAGGAATTTGAGACAAGCCTATTTAAGTTTAACTAGCTATAGACATATGTATAACATTGCAGTATGTATGAGTCTGCTAGTATGATGAGCCCTATTGGGTTAGTTGAGGGAAAGCTTGGGAGAAGAACTGTTTGGGTAAAACAGGAGCTGAAGGACCTTTTATGTAGATACAAATTTTTGAAGAAAGTGAATCATGTATCTTGGGTCCTAAGTAAGAGAAGGGATGGCTGTTTGGTGGAAAATAATTGCTTGGCCTGGAGATCAGTGTTACATTGTTGGATTGTGAAGGGTGTTTTCACTGCTGGACTGTTGTTAAGAGGTGGAGGGTGTACTTTGTGTATGGACTTGGTGAATCCTTCTTAGTAGAAAGAGGTTTGTCTCTTTTTTATTATAGCATTTAAGTTTGGATTCCTTAGCAATTGCTGCATACAAGAATACAACCATAGTTTTCTGTTTGCCACATATAGATACATGTGTTTTTTTAGATATATGTGCTTTGTAGTCAGCCTTCTTCCTGACTATATATACAGCAAATATTATTGGCTCTACTGATTTATTTTGTAAGAACAACATAAATAAATAATGTCATGGAAACAAAATCAAATGAGCTTCTCTTTTAGATGGCCTAACTGTAAAAAATTATAAAGTGACAAAATGCATTATATCTGATTCATATGAGTAGGGACCAGTTTTAATCCAGTGGCACTTCACTTCAGGAAGTAGATCCATGCTGCTGAGATTTATGAATTTCACAGCTACAGGCAAGGGTGGAGATGACTTGTACTATATTTGTGCCCCAGAGTGTATAGGAGTATTTATAATTATATTTTCCAAATTAATCCATTGTTAATAGGCTATACTGTGAAAAAAAAATGTTAAATCTGTAAAACTGCATTAGCCTGGGGATTCCTGTCATAACTGAAGAAGTTTCTTTAACTTTTTAAAGGAACTTACCCATCAACCCAGAATGAAACTGAAAAGATTAACTAGTAAACATCACCCTCTTGTGGAAAAGGCAGGTAATTGGCTAGTTATGTGCATGGAAAACATAAATGTCCTGTTTCAAGCGTGCATCCATAGTATTTGTGACTAAATATAAATAACCCTATGTATATATTAAATTTGTTACGCATCATTGTTCCATCATTATTTTAGACATAAATACAGTATATGCCACATGTGCCGAAACTAATTGCTTTATTTACAAGAAGAGATAGAATATATCGGGCCTAAATTACAAATAACAAGCCTTCTTCCTCTAGTGTTATACTGTAACATAAAAATACAGAATTTCCTGGTGAGCCCCTTAGCTGTCATATAGGCATAACAGCACACTTAATCCTGCAGGTAACTAAAGTTTTATTCCCTTAAAAATGTGCATATGATATTAGTATAGCTGTAAAAAATGGTTTGGATTTATTTGTTTGTGTTTTGGAGACAGGGAAAAGTACAGATCAATGTGGACCTTTTAAAGATTCTACCTCGGAGGACTGTCTGGTTAAGTAACTTGTTTAGAGTTACACAGACAAATGGAAGCTAAAACAATCAAACAATAGCCCACAATAGCCCACAGAAAGCAGCATTCAAAGCCCTCTGCACTAACTGTCAGCCAGACCAGAAGACAAAGACTAAACTGATATGGTGGTTATTCTATACTACTGTTGTTACTCCGTTCACATATAAATGCACACACACAGAGATATATATAATATATATGTATATATATATATATATATATATATATATATATATATATATATATATATATATATCTATATGAAGTTTTAATTCAATATCATGCATTCTTGTTATGAACACTGTGGTCAACTAATTAGCATGTCACAGGAAAATTAATTACAGGCTAGCACTTCATCTCCATCCAATGAATATTAAGCATTTCTTAATATACTTATTTTATATGTAAGTGAACTGAACCAGTATTGACCTTTTTTAAGTCATGACCATGTTGCATAAAAAGTGAAATATAATTCATGCCATCAAAAGAAACACCATATACGTAAAGATTAAATAAAAAGTCATCCAGTGCAGACAGTGCAATAATTGGATTAGGCATGCTAAATATATATGTTATACCATATATTGTATAGGATGACTGCATGTGAATTCCAAATAGAAATGATATTAAAAAGCAAATTCAGCACACAAAATGAGGATTAGTTGAATACAGGAAGCAGATGAGGCCTACACTCTGTCATGAATTATGTAACCTGTGACAAGGTAAGTACAAGTGATCTCTTTATTTTATTTTATTATATATATATATATATATATATATATATATATATATATATATATATATATGTGTGTGTGTGTGTGTGTGTGTGTGTATGTGTGTGTGTGTGTCTGTGTGTCTGCGTGTGTGTGCGTGTCTGTATGTATTTATGCATGTATGCATGTATGTATGTATGTATGTCATTTGTTGACTAGGAAATTCTGACCGACCTCAAAGTCCCTTTTCAGCTGAGGTCCTGAGAGAAAATTTCTATTAACATAATAACGTGTAGAATAAAGGTAAACACTTAATATGTTTTGAGTAGTAAATAAAAAATAAAATGGAAAAAAGAAACAGAAGTGTTAAGTGATTTGCCTAATAATGTAAGGCAGAACTTAAATAGTAATGCAGTTGTAAGTAGTGCATGAGGATATAATGGAGGCTGACAGTGAGGATCTCAAGACAATAGTACATAGGATGAATTTAACAATTATAGTAATAAGAAAAAACAATGATCAAATGATAATGAGTATTAGTTAGAAAAATAAATTATTTCAGGATTTCTTGAATTTAGTACAGTTTTTACTTTTTAATTATAATAGTAAGGAAATTCCACTAAAGAAGACCTAAAGTTGAATATCCTTAGAATAACAACATTTCAGTGCACTGTGTGCATGGTTCTAATACAACAAGGGTGGGATGCATACCTCTCATTGTCTTAGTGTTTAAAATAATGGGAGACAAAGACTAAAATAGGGACAGATTTTAAATATTGCTCCTATAAACGGAGGAAGTTGTTTTTCTGAAGGATATGCAGTCTGAAATTGAAATCTATGTTATAACACTTCAATCCTCAGTGATTTTTAAGAAAATCATACATTTTATGAGGAACAGACCAAATATATGAGGCAAACATCTGGACAGTTGAGAGATATGGTGGGATTCCTTTGCAAATATTGTTCCATCTTTATGTGCACTCTGATACAATGATCATCCCCCAGATTCTCAAAATCTTGCACGGCATGCAAGATCGGTGCAGGAGCTCAAGCAGGCAATATGTCTGTCGTGTGATCCAGGAGCAGCCTGCAGGGGTGTGCATGAGTGCTCCTGCACTAATCCTGCACGGACGAAGCCCTTGTATGCAAATCACCCCATTTGCTGCAGAAATCCATGCAAATGAGGTGAATTTGCAATTCAGGAAGCTTGTGACCGTCCATGCAGGACTAGTGCAATCAACAGAAATGTACTCGGTTAGTAACCGAGTACATTTCTGCAAAGTCCAAAACAGAGCTATGACAGCTCCAAATAAAGGCTGCATATCATGTAGTAAGCATGCCAATGGCCAAGTATAAGGCTATTGGCATTGCAAACAATACAAACTTTTTTAACAAATCAACTTTTATTTTTTTTAGCAGATTTCGGCTGTATAAGCGTAGGGCAGCAGCGCACAAATGGGATCAGGGGAAAATAACAAAATGAACCTAAAGTAAGCATTATAACTAAAATCAGTATTCTGCCATGCAAGTCAATGGCAGACAGAAGGCAACCTGGCAAGTGAGTAGTGATTGCTAAGGGGGGAGGCTCAGTGTGAGACATGTAACTATGCATTAGCAGCCAATCCTATGCAAATGAGGAGAAGGATAGTGAATCCCAGTTTTCCCCAGGATGTGAGTCAGGTCCCAACAGTGTAAGAGTAGGAATAGCTTGGTGCAAGCCTAGGAGGTAGGCAACATCATGGGGAGTGTGTCAGGCATAGTGTAAGCAGATTGGAGCCCTGTGGCTGGGGTTTGTTCCTAGCTTAGCACAGCTAAGCTAGGGGGGTGTCTAAACCTGTCTGGCACTTTTTACAAAGCCTAAGCAGTTGTGCGTGCCACGCACTAGGATGTACAGGAAGAAAAAAGAAGTTAAACCAGGAAAAAGCAGCAGTGTGCACATTTGAGCACTTTGTTTGCACGGTGCCCACACGGGCTTAAACTGGAAGGCAATGGGAACAGCAGTAGGAAGGTAATCAAGAAGAACTAGCTTAGCTGGTAGGTGAAATGTATAAGAATCAGCCAATTACACAGGCAGCAGACCAGCCCAGCCCAGAACACTACTATAAACTAAGCAAACACCTTCCTCTCTGGTTTTTCCCACACTCTAAACCACCGGTGTATACAAGCGGGGACATTTTGACTAACAAACCTACAAAATGAGAAGGGCTGCAGCAGGCAACATAGAACAACATGTGTAAGGGGGTGAGGGTGGTGAGGATGTGAACACTGCCGAACAACCCACAGTGAGGAGATGGACAAGAGTGTACAGACCCAGGGTAACCTACCAGGGGCTACATGAGCTGGAGAAAGTGGAGTGCTATAGGGAGGACAGAGACCTACTAAAGCAAAGTGTTGAGCTGTGCCAGCCACACCTGTCACATCAAGCTGACTGAGGGGAACCCATCCCAGTGGACACCAAGGTATGTGTAGGCCTAGGTATACTAGCCACAGGTACCTCCCAAAGCACAACTGGGGATATCATGCGGATCTCACAGGCATCAGCATCCAGTATTCCACCAGTTCCTGGATGCCATGTCAGCACATGCCAGTGAGCACGTATATTTCCTCAACACCCTTGAGGTGTTGACCAGCAATATGCGTCTCTTCCACCAAATAGAAGAATATGGTAGTGGGTTGTCTAGACTGCATGCACATATGCATCAAAGCACCACCCGGTGAGCAGGGTAGGGTCTACATCAACCACAGGGGCATCCTCTCCATCAACTGCCAGGTCATATGTGATGCCCAGAGCATTATATTGAATGTGTGTGCTGGCTGCCCTGGAAGCTATAACGATTCCCACATATGGCATCTGATGCAGCTGTACCAGAGATTTGCCAATGGGGACATCCCCTACGGTCACCTAGTGGGGGATGCTGGGTACACACTGGAGCTGTGGCTGATGACACCCATCAGAAATGCACACACACCTGAACAACAATGCCATAGTGAGGCACACGCACAGGCCAGACATATAATGGAGCATGTGTTTGGGATGCTCACGTCATGTTTCCAGTGTCTGCACACATCTGGTAGAGCCTTGCAGTATTCAGCAGCTACATGTACCCAAATTGTTATGGTATGTGCTATGGTACACAATATGATCCTGTGGAAACAGCTGCAGCAGAAACAGCATGAGACAGTGCCATACAGCCCCCCACCAATGCCAAGGCCTGCACAGGTACATAGTGACCTGGAGGAGGAACATCCTGAGCCTGCCCCAGTTGGCAGAAGGAGGCGTGCCCAGTATGCCCGGGCCTTGGCAAAGAGGCAACGCATAGCACATGCACTGACACAGTAGGGACCCAGGGAATGACACCACTCTCTGTCTCACACATACAGTAAAAGGGATGCCAAACATGACACTACCTGTACTCAACCATATATAGGGAGTGTACTATGTGCATCTGACATAGGCAGCTCACCAGCACCATCCGCAAGTCTGGCACACCCACAAGGTAAGTAAATCAACCTGCCAGTTGCCAAATGGAGTAGACTGTGTCATTACCTTTAGCTATGGTATGGATGTGAGCATGCAAGGGAATTGAGTGGCTGAATGTTATGGCAGCAGACAGCCATAGTGGCACCATGACATCTGTAACACATACTGGAATCACCATAGTAGCCAGTACTACACAGGGTGACAAAACTCACTTCAGGAAATGTGCTGAGTGACAAGTGTGCCCATATGACCCACACATGCCAGTCAGGATAGTTCACATACCCACAACAGTATCAGCCAGCAGGACAGGTGTAGACAAACCCAAACAGAGGCTGTGCCATGGCCCCAGAATGATGGCTATGGTTAACCTCCCCCCATGCCTACACAGACAGACCACAGCAGGGCAGGCAGGGGGATGTTAACCCTGAAGTGTAGGAAGTCAGACAATAATATGTAGGACAACCAAAGCCATGATCTGTAGTACACTGGTATGCCTCTATTCAGCATGATAGTTAGCAATACAGAATGAAATGAAGTACATGACATACCAGTACAGTCATAGCAAATGTGTACAAGTGTCACATGTGCCCCCCACATCCTACATAGTAATGTAATAACAGTCAGGAGTGCCCCCGAACCCTGTGTAGAAATGTAGAAACAGTCAGGTGTGCCCCCCCCTCGCTATACAGAAATGTAGTAACAGTCAAAGCCAAATGATCGATGGATACCCTGCACAGACAGCATGCTATTTGTCGGTGTACAACACAAAGGTCAGCACTGCAGCACAAACTACCTGTCAACAACATACTGAAAGGTCATACTGGGTATGCTCACACATATGCACCGCTCATGCCTTCCACACACAGTGGATAGGAATACAGACATATATGTCAGGACAACACACAATAATAAGCCAAAGGTAGATGTACATAGATGTGTAGAAGAGGGTGACTGTGACAAGGAGCCATCCAGGCCTGTCCCACCCAGCACACAGCCAAAGGGCCCCAAACACATGAGGTGCAGATGTCACTCACTGCAGATACTAGCCACCAGTATCTGTCAGCATCACAGACTATGTGGTGCACACGCCAGCTGTGCAACATGACTCTACAAGGAAGTAGTCATTTAGCAGCTATATACACATACCTGTGAAATATGACCCCATGTGTGCCCGCATGTGGTGTGTCAACCCCTAGATGAATGGGTTATGTCCCATACACACACCACCCTCCCCATAGTCCTACTATGACAAGTCTGCTGAGGTCATCCAATGTGAAATACACCTTTGGGAGAGTTGTAGCCCAGTAATCTCTCTTTTGCATCCCATAATTGTGTACTGCGGTAGTGTGATAAACTAGTTAGGTAGGAGTTCTAACCCCAGACTTAGAAACTGTGAGTGTGTGTGTGTGTGTGTGTGTGTGTGTGTGTGTGTGTGTGTGTGTGTGTGTGTGTGTGCGCGTGTGTGTGCGTGTGTGCGTGTGTGTGTGTGTGTGTGTGTGTGCTCGTGTGTGCGTGTGTGCGTGTGTGTATGTGTGCGTGTGTGCGTGTGTGCGTGTGTGTGTGTGTGTGTGTGTGTGTGTGTGTGTGTGTGTGTGTGTGTGTGTGTGTGTGTGTGTGTGTGTGTGTGTGTGTGTGTGTGTGTGCGCATGTCTGTCTGTCTCTGACTGTGTAGAGAGCAATGCTTTTTCGGGTACTTACAGTCCCTACAATTCATATACTTAAATTTGGCAAGGCTGCTGATGTCATCCACCTAGTAATACACCTCTGGGAAGCTGTAGCTCAGTAATTTCTGTAGTGCATCTTGTAACTGTGTACCACTGTAGTGTGATAAACTAGTTAGGTAGGAGTACTATTCCCACACATGGCAACTGTGTGTTTGTGTGTGTGTCTGTCTGTCTATGTAGAGAGCAATGCTTTTTAGGCTAGTCACACTCCCTGCAATTCAAATGCTCAACCTTTGCAAGGCTGCTAAAGTCATCCACCTAGTAATGCACCTCTGGGAAGCTGTAGCCCAGTAATCTCCATAGTGAGTCCCATAACTGTGTACCACCGTAGTGTGATAAACTAGTTAGGTAGGAGTACTTTTCCCACACATGGCAACTGTGTATTTGTGTATGTGTCTGTCTGTCTATGTAGAGAGCAATGCTTTTTAGGCTAGTCACACTCCCTGCAATTCAAATGCTCAACCTTTGCAAGGCTGCTGATGTCATCCACCTAGTAATACACATCTGGGAAGCTGTAGCCTAGTAATCTCCGTAGCAAATCCTGTAACTGCGTACCACTGTAGTGTGATATACTAGTTAGGTAGGAGGTTTATTCCCAGACATGACAAGTGTGATAAACTTGTTAGGTAGGAGGTTTATTCCCAGACATGGCAAGTGTGGATGTATGTGTGTTTGTGTGTCTTCTTTTGTCAGTGTAGGGAGCAATATTTTTGAGTCCATTCACAGACACTGTAACCTCCAATGGTCCACTTTGACAAGTGTGCCGATGTCATTAACTGTGAAATACACCTTTGGGGAAGGGATAGGCCAGTAATCTCCATGGCGCGTGCCGTAACTGTGTACTGCTGTAGTGTGATAAACTAGCTAAGTAGGAGTTCTAACCCCAACCTTGGCAACTGTGTGTGTCTGTCTGTATAGAAGGCAATGCTTTTTAGGGTAGGCACACCCCCTAAAATTGAAATGCTCTTCTTTGGTAAGGCTGCTGATGTCATCCACCCCGAAATACACTTCTGGGAAGGTTGCAGCCCAGTAATCTCTGTAGCGCATGCCATAACTGTGTACTGCTGTAGTGTGATTCAGAACTCTGGTAGGGTTATATACCCACCCATGGCAGCTCTGGATGTTTTGTGTGTATTTCAATGTCTGTGTAGGGAGCTATGCATTAGAGGCTACTCACACTCAGTACATGTCAAATGCCCTACTTTGGCAATCCTGCTGATGTCAGCCAATGTGATATGCACCTTTGGGGAAGGAGTACTGCTATAATCACCGTGGCGTGTACTGTAAGTGCGTAGTGCTATAGTATAATAAACTAGTTAGGTAGGGGTTCTACTCCTGGACATGACAGGTGTGTGTGCATGTGTGTTTGTATCTCGTACCCTGTGTGGAGGTGGGTGTGCATGTGTGACACCTGGGCCTAATGGGTAGTGGGTTTTGCAAATTTCTTATATGGTGGCCCTAGTACATATCACAATATCCACTGTACAGGAATAACAGCTGTGAAATAGCTGAGAGGCTGGGGTGCATATCCATACCCATATATGTGACATCAAGGCCAGGCAATCACAATTAGCAACCCCAGTATTACCCAGAGCACACTCTCAACACATGTCTCATACACACACACATGCAGAGGCAACAGGCAATATGTGTGTAGTACACTGCATATTGGTGACTGATAGTAACTGTGGTGTGAATGCAGTGGTCAACAGAGGGCATGACACCCTGTCTGTCAATACGATAGGCACATAACTGCAGACAGTGTGCCTTCAGTATGTTTCCCACTGGATCCCTGAAACAACTGTGGTTCCATCAAATGTGATCCACAAAGGACATACCATGCTTTACACACATTCTGTTTGGACAGATGCCACTGACACCAGGGAATACCTGTAGCATGCTATCAGTGTAGGTGCAGGGTCAACCTGCTGACCATTACCTGGCCCCGCCACATGAGGGCAGGACTGTCACATCTGATGATAACATTCTGTGTGTACACCATGGGCCAGACAAACCAGGTACACTTCCACATGGCACTGTACATGAATGTGGGACGTGTGCACATCCCAAACACCATCCATGTCATGGTGTATAGAACACATACATGGTAAACATTGCACAGCACTGGCCACGCACACTAGTAACCCAGGTGACTGGATGGTGAATACTATACCCACCTGTGTGGGTCATTCCAGACACTACACCTCTTAGCCATAATGCAGACAATTCTCATGTGGCCTGATGCCAAGGTATACCCCTCACCTAGCCTTGTACAGCTGTCTGATATGCTCTTTAGTTGGCTCATTGGTCTAGGGGTATGATTCTCTCTTAGGGTGCAAGAGGTCCCGGGTTAAAATCCAGGATGAGCCCTATGAACCTATGAACCACTACACACCCATGAAGCGATGCACATATGCATGCCGATACTAGCACCCTGTGTGTGTGGTGTATGATGCGTTTGACCACATTTACACCCAGTACCACCCACATAGGCATACTGAAGCATGCTCTTTAATGTCAGACACCGTCACATACCCTTTGACCATAGAACTCCAGGATAACCCCTGTGGGCCAATTGATACCTATGTATTACTGTATTGTGGCAAAGTAACTGGTTAGGAAGTGTATTCATTACCCTGCCAAGTGTGGCAATGTGTATGAGTCCCTTAGAGAGTGTGGCTGTGTTGACGCTGACACCTGTTCATGTGGACAGGCTCGTCTGCTACACCTACTGTAATGCAGCAGTGTTGCAGATGTCACTCACAGCACATATACGTGTGGACAGCTCACCAACATGTAGGTTATGTGGCGCATGCAATAACTGCATACACATGTGATAGCTATGCATAGTCAGTCAGGTGTTTGAAACCCTGTACTGGTAGATGTGAGACACAAACATGCTTAGGTTTTACTCACCCACACCTTCCCTGACATACTTTGTTTCTGTCTGTCCCTCTCACACCCTCTCTGGTGGATGTGAGATGTACACCTGCTTTGCTAGGCTGCAGCTTGTGTTTTGTAAGTCATGGTCATGATCAGCTGATGGCCTCTGCACCATTTGCAGACCTCCTATAGCTGAGTGCATGCGGAACAGCTGTGGTAACATTCCCATAGCCAATTGCATGGCAAACACACTCCAATATCTAGGAACACCATGTTGGTGTTGGCCCTTTACATCCACTGTGGGCAGGAACTAGATCTGTTGTTTGGTGAACAGCATCTCAGATGGATTGTGGATTCACCTCTAACAACATACACTGTGGAAACAGGGCAACACACAGGAGGGGGATGTGTCTTACCTGACTACAGACTGTAAGTGCTGCTATACTGCATGTGGAGTAATGTTGGTTTAACAGTGTGTGTGTGTGTGTGTGTGTGTGTGTGTGTGTGTGTGTGTGTGTGTGTGTGTGTGTGTGTGCGTGTGTGGATATGGCTGTCCTATATATTGTAATACCTGCTATGTCAGTTCTATGTTTATGAGGACTCCGCATCTGCAAAGTCATCTGCAGACTGGGCAGTGTGTTGTGCCTTGGTGTCATGTGTTACCCACTGAGCACATATCTGTGAACTGCAGAAGGTAGTGTGAGGATTGCAGTCTGTAGATGGTGAAAGCCATGACAGTTACTGACTTCATATCCCTCATAGGACACATGTTTCAGCAAACCCTGTTACGACAGTACATGAGGTTATCACAGCAACATGTCAATATTGGCCCTATGTATGTTCTTCCTACCACAACTCTGTCAACCTCTGTACATATGTCCTGCATTAAGAGGTGCATATGTGCTGTACACCATCATTAGTGTCATCATATCTGATAGCAAGCCAGTGAGATATCAGACTGCTACACATGTTATGTACAGTACGGGTAATATTTCACGACATTATCAGGACATTTTGTGGTCGTTTGTTCAGTACTGAGGTCTGTGTAACTATGGTGAATGTCGACAGTGTGTGTATTTTTAACATGTTCTTTAGCCTGTGTACAGACTGTGGTAGATGTCATTGTTATAGATTCCATCCTATCTGATTTTACATGCTGCTCCACTGTATGTTAGTGTATTGGTTTACATGGTTGTAGGGCCATACAAACATGTCCCATACCACAGACAGACAGCAGACCACACTGTGTAGCAGCCCAATATATGTAGGGTTAGTCTGTGAGTGGCACATATGAGGATGGTGTTGAACAGATAGTCCATATACTGTACTTTTATGCTAGCTTACCATATGTGGCTGTGGCTGTGTTCAAATTGGATGTGGTTCTGCACCTTCACACAGGAGTATCTTACTCTGTGCTGTGACATGCCTGCTATATATGCAGGTACATGTGCATTCCCCATAGGAGATGTTGGCCAGTGTAGAGCCAGTCTGCCTGTAGCCTGCACAATGCGTTGTTACATGTCTAGCAGCTTAGTTTACTTATCCAGTGAGATGTCATGTGGAGATACTTGCTGGATATACTGCTGCCGGGTCTCCCTTAACAGTCATGTATGTCAGACAGAGCAGTGGGATGCTGTACAGATGTATGTCAATATCTAGTGGGTAGTATGTGGCCATGGCACCCCTGTACCAGCAGTTATTATGTGTCAGGCCAGAAAGGGGTGTGTTAATGCATAGCCTATAGTGGCATATGTATACCAGTCATTATGTATTATACCCATCTACATGGCTGTTAACATCCATATTGTCATGCATGGTACACATGTTTAGCACTAAGGGGTTCTGTGTATACCTCTGGACTGTAAAGAGTGATTCAGAATGTCCACATATATTGGCCAATATCTGTGCTGCAGTCCACAGGGGCATTACATGCTAGCAGTGGTACTTTACTGGCATGTCCTTAGGCTGTCTGTCAGTAGCCAATGGCACACATGCGGAAAGCAGATGCAACCTCACACACACACACACACACACACACACACACACACACACACACACACACACACACACACACACACACACACACACACACCATGTCTGTGAAGACAATCCCAATTACAGTAGCAATAGTCTACCAATATACCTGCTATACATACCTGACATCCACTTGCACTACAACCTTGGGACTATAGGGGCTGGGGTAAGTCTACACTCCATGTCCAGGACATTTGGTGAGAATATCTGTACATATAATCATATATATATATATATATATATATATATATATATATATATATATATGATTACACATATACATATCGACATATATAGATGGATATGTATATGTACATAGATATACATATACACACCCAGATATATACATATACAGAGCAATATATGTCTACACATATACAGATAGTGATACATATGCACATATACGTATGGCTATCTACAGATATATTGACAGTAGTAGGTATATCGGTATAGATATGTATGCACATATAGTCATATATATACATATATATATATATATATATATATATATATATATATATATCTATATGTATACCAACATAACTAGGCATATCTGTACATATAGGATGTGCATACATGTATAGCTATATACAGATATATCTATATAAACATATATGTATACCTATATATACACATATGTATAGATACATTTATGTATAGATATGTATACATATGTACATACGAAGAGGTGCATACATGGCCATATATATGTAGTACTATACAGATGTGTATACAGACATATGTATGTGTATACCTGTGTATGTACATGTAGACATCTCTACACCGATCTGTATACAACAATATACCTGTCATGAGTAAACGTCACAGTTGAATATACTCTCCTACATGTATCCCACCATATGTATCTGCTATGTGTACATTATGATAAAACAACATATGTGATGCAACAGTCATATTAATGACAAGGACTACACAATCTAGGATGTAAAGGCAAGTGTTCAATACCACTCAATTTGGGTAATGACAGCTGTAATACAACAGCTTTCCCCACAGTGGTCGTGGCATAGTGGTCATGTGTTGTGACCTCAGTGTAAAGGGCTCTGAGTTCATGACCTGCAAGGGCTGCTCATTTTGTTGCTGGGCAGAACAAGGTCTGTTGGATACAGAGTGGTTAAGGCAGTTTTTGTGCAATGTAGGCCACACACGTCAGTATCACGACATTGCTAGGTAGGGGTCTAGTCCAAGTGTTGGCAGGTAACAGTATATGTGGATGGGTCTACATCAGGTTGCAGGGTATACACGCTTCAGTAGGCCACCTGTCCATGTGGCACAGGCAATACCCGGTATAGTGACCTGTGAAATATGTTAGACTGTGCTCCGTATATGTCAGTGCCATGGTGTCAGTACAGTGACATACCCCATTGTGCAATATGACTGCAGACCATCCTCATGCTGACACATGTACACCTACAACACAATTGCATATCAGTTTAGAGACCACAACCAAGCAGTGTTACTAACAGCTAGACGGCATCATTGCTGGATTGCTACACTACATGCCAAATATGCCTCACACTCTACACCCTACAACATGTTACACTGCAGGACTGTGGTACACTGGTGTACAGTCACCATGTGCATCAGAACCATATCAGACTGTCCCTGTATCGATGGTATGGATGACAGGGATGGGGCACAGGTATCATCATATGCACAGGGCATCTTCATGCTGACACATGTGCACCTACAACACAATTGCATATTAGGTTAGAGACCATGACCAAGCAGTGTTACTAACAGCTAGAAGGCATCATTGCTGGACGGCTACACTACCTGCCAAATATGCCTCACAGTCTACACCCTACAACATGTTACAGTGCAGGACTGTGGTAAACGGGTGTACAGTCACCATGTGCATCAGAACCATATCAGCCTGTCCCTGTATCGATGGTAAGGATGACAGGGATGGGGCACAGGTATCATCATATGCACAGGGCATCCTCGTGCTGACACATGTACACCTACAACACAATTGCATATCAGTTTAGAGACCACAACCAAGCAGTGTTACTAACAGCTAGAAGGCATCATTGCTGAACGGCAACACTACCTGACAAATATGCCTCACACTCTAGACACTACAACATGTTACACTGCAGGACTGTGGTACACTGGTGTACAGTCACTGTGTGCATCAGAACCATATCAGCCTGTCCCTGCATCGATGGTATGGATGACAGAGATGGGGCACAGGCATCATCATATGCACAGGGTGTGATGGTGGTCTGCCAGAGGCCGAGGGTGGGCCAAACATTGAACACCATGTGTGTGGATGAGGGGTGTACTCTGGGGAGCTGGCTGAGGTGATGTGGTGTGTGTAGGTATGAGGTTGCCCTAGGTGTGTTTGCATAGTGTGTGGGTATGCATGCACAAAGTTCTGCCTTGTGGTTGCCCTACACAGGTGTTTATAAATAGCTGCAGTCCATACCTGGCCGGGTGTGCAATTCACTGCCTCTGGCCACGGAAATGTGAACTGTGCCTGCTAGGGGTTCCACGGGCACATGCAGGTACAGGCAATGAACTGCTCATCTCACCTGCTGATGACATTTGTCCACTGGTACCACATCCCTCCTGGGACTGGCCAGGACCGCATTCACATGGCCTGCTGTGGTGTGGACACCACACCCCCTGCACTTCCTGGGCTGCTATTGCCACTACAGGAGTTCCTTGGTGTCCTAGCATGCCCACGTTGAGTGCCAGCTGTTGGCGTTGCTGGCCCACTTCTACACGGGTGTAGCCGTATTCCCACCACATGTTGAAGCACAGACACACCACAGCTGATGCGGGCCATTATCTCATCATGCCATCTATCCGCTTGCACTTTAGAAGCATGGATGGCAGCCGCCACTTCACGGAGTTTGTCACCTATAGATGCAAGTGCAGCCCTCTGCAGCCTAAGGACCTGTCTGGTGTAATGCTCAATACATGCCTGAGCCACCATTACAGCCTGGAACATGCTTCTGCTGGTTGCAGCTATGTTGCCTATGCCAGGGGCATGATGTCCAATGGCCCTAACACAAGCATCCTGGGACAAACGCCAATGTGGCAGCCTGCTGGGAATCTGGCTATGCCTGCTGTGACTGGATACAGTAGGCATGGTTACCACACTTTCCCGTGCACTGCCATTGAATGCCAGCTGTCCCTCTTCTATGGCCACTGGTGCTGGGGTGTGTATAGACACTGTAACTGTGTGCAGGGGTGGGGTGGCTAAAAGGGGGATGTCAAATGTTGGTGCAGTGGCAGCTCCTGACAACCCCACCTGTGCCTCACCATTAACATCATCATCATCGGTGTCTGTATGGACACCTACATCAGATTGGGTGCTGGAGGGACCCTGATCCGCCTCGCCACCTGTGGGGGAAAACAATAACCGCACTTTAAAACATGTACAGCAATGCTTAAATGTACACACACACACACACACACACACACACACACACACACCCACACACACACACACACACACACACACACACACACACATCTCCATACTACCTACCTGTCCTTGGCTTTAAAGACAGCCCCACGTATATGTCCATGTGTTACCCCATCCTGCATCACACTTATTAACATACACACATTGCTACCACTCATTAATATCACAGTCCTCTAAATGCCTACACAAGTGGGCAGAACACAAGGCCTGTTGCTACATTACCTGCCTGACCTGTGTGTAGTGGAGTAACATGGCCTCAATGCTGTCATTCAGTATGCACTCTTTGTATGGCCGGAATGATGTGCATGGCCCCTATATGTGTGGGCTACTATGTTGTACCCATAATAACTCCCGATGGTGTGTCATGTGTATGTAATGCTCAGTACATGCCAGATATGCTGCTCCATCGGCCCATCATGTGTCAGCTGTAATATATGGATACACTCCCTGGTGTTGACTATTACTTAACCAATGCATCTGTAGAGCTGCATACGTGGGCTGTAGGTGACCTCTCTGCTGACAGCAATATTAAGTGTGTATCTGGGGTCTACCTTCCCTCTGGATGCCTGATCCAAGCTACAGGCCATATTATACTATTTGCTGTCCTGTGAGTACATGACAGGTATTCCTGGTGTGCAATGTGGCACTCCATTTCCATGTACTGCATGGTCCCAAAGAGGTGTGCAGCCATATGAACACCTCACAATCACACATGTGCATACATGGCCACACACACAAACACACACATGCACAGACGCATCATACATGCATCTACCTCCCACCACTTCACCAGAGTGACCCTGCAGGCAAAGTAATTAACCACCAGGATGCACACACACACACACACACACACACACACACACCCACACACACCCACACACACACACACTCACACACACATACAGGTGAGGTTGCATATTGATCGTACACACAGTCCTCCAATTACCCATCTGCCAACATGCAGAACATGTGGTAGAGAACAGCATGCAGTTCAGCTATACTCACACCATGCTAGCAGTGGTATACATGTGTATGATGCATGTGCTGTGATTAGGTTATGCCCCTTCCCCTGGATACCTCTGCACCCATGTGCACATTATTACTGTGCACCTGTTCTGCACCCTGCCATGTACTGTGCCCCACAACTCACAAGTGTCCAACCCATTGCGGAATGTGTAGTACCATGTCATTTATGCCAGATGTACCTCTCACAGCCCCTATGTGTTTTAGCAACACATACCTGGGATGATATGTGGACTGTTGTCATTGGTGAATGCCTGATGCCTGATTTACAGCTGTCAA
This sequence comes from Protopterus annectens, assembly GCF_019279795.1. Taxonomy (NCBI): domain Eukaryota; kingdom Metazoa; phylum Chordata; order Ceratodontiformes; family Protopteridae; genus Protopterus; species Protopterus annectens. The sequence continues at coordinate 463,800,303 of NC_056736.1, forward strand.
CATCAACAGATCATGTATGGCCACTGCAGAAATGCTTACACTGACAACCATCAGAGCATAATGTGGCTATGGGGGGTGTACACACCTTTATTGCTTTTACACACATCCGTGATCTGCCATGGGACCACAGCACTGCAGATCTTAGCTGTACACATGCCCGGTATGTAACATATGTCCTGTACATTCACATGTAGTGTCTACAGATTGTGTTAGGTATGCGGCTGCTGACCGCAATGCATACACACCATGTGGGGATATGTGTGCACACCTTTATCATGACAGTTTATCACACCTCTTGTTGAGTGTACTACAGCAGTCACTGCTCATGGTAGGGGTATACCAGCATGGGCCTTCTGCAAGCGCCAGTGTATATTCAGCCTACCCTACACATGTCCCCTATTCTGCATGATTGCAATGTCTACTCATGTGCACATCCCATGGTGTTCACACAATGCCATCACTGTTGCAGTGTGGGAAGGGTTATGGCTGCCACAGGTCCTGGACCTGACTTTATGCAGATAGAGCCATTCCTACCATCCTTAGGTTCCCTGCTGCAGTGCACTGGTGTTTCATGCTGAGGACCCCCCAGCATTTATGCAGATGCATGACAGATAAGCCCTACACATATGTGTCAGCTTGCAGTGTCCCATACACTGCACACCACATGTTACAGCTTAGACCCAGCTGATAATGTGGACTACTGTAATGCTGTATGCCATAGTGTATCTCAGCAGCAGTTGGCATTGCCCTACAGGTATGTACACTGGTGTTGCACTGTATATGGGTGTTGTCCAGAACATGTCACTACTGTAGGCCATGTCTACCAACAGTATGTTACCTCCTGTGGAAACATTCCACAATGACAGGATGTTAGTTGTCATGCAGGTGTGTGACATACCCTTTCAATACCCCATCATATTTGCCCCTTTGAAACCATGCATTTCACAGCAACAATACATGCACATGTACAGCATGCATTCAGGGTAGGTGTGTTAGATGTGTGCATGGAATATAACATCACCATTACATGTCCGGTGTGTTGGCATGTATCTACATAAGACATACTCACCAGCTTCAGGCTGCTGCCTTGTTGTTACCCCGGAGGGTCCTACATAAGTGGGTGAGAGATGCAATGTCAGTGGTCACACCTGTGGCACTGCCACATGCTGGGTGCAGTACTACCATACATCAACCCTATATTCACACAATACTACATCATCTGGACATCTGTTTATCACTATAATGCAGCAACACAATATTTGTATGACATATCAGATATGCATGATCTACCTGTACCACTGTGGATAGTTACACAGCAGTGGTCTACTGATGTGCCATGTGTCCTTACCTGCATGCTCCTCAGCTGGTGTATGGGTGACACCCATGTCCATGAAGGGGTCCAGTGGTTGATGGTGTTCTGGACTGGCTGGTGCCACAAGGCTGGCCAGGAGCTCCTTCACACATGCCGGGGGGGATGGATGGCATGGCCGCCCCCTGTGGCAAGGTGATCCCCCCAGACTGTGGCAGCACGCCAGTGGGCATTGTGAAGCAGGTCGCTGCAATTATGCTGGACCTGCTCATAACTGCGGTTATGCAGGCCAACATCATTGACCCTGTGGATGAGATTGTTCCACAGGGTGGTCCGCTCCTGCTGGTCTTGTGCTGTCTTGCCATACAGGACCTGGTAGTGCTGAACCAGGTTGTTTATGATGACATCGTTCTCCTCAGATGAACACATCAGCAGCCTGATGTGTGCCATCTTGCCTGGAAAACATGAGTATGGGAACAGGCCTGAGCGACTCATATGGCAAGGTTACCACAGTTCATAATACACATCTCTGTCACCCCCCTACCATATCAGCTTTAACAGACTATACACACAAGTCATTAGTTATGGCTACAGCTTAACTACCATTTGGACAGATTGTGTAGTGTACCACACCTTCTCCTGTGTGATTGTAGCCATGTCCCCTGTGTGGACATTAACATTGCTGGCCTGTTACGACTATTCACTTGCATGCCATTGTCAGGGACACTATGGTTACATATACACCAGTGGTATGGCTGCTTTGTGATTGCTGCACATCTCACATTCTGTGTTATAGGGGGGTTCTATGCATGCTGTTGGACATGTATCGGGATTGTGTAGACTATTACTACCAACATATGTACTATGAAAGTGACACAATAACATGTATATGTTCCATTGGCCAGCTGATCCACCTCTCCACACACATCTGACCAGGATACCTGGCCACATGATATGTGTGTGGCAACCTGGGGCCTCCTTGTGTACTGTTACAGCAATACCATCAGGTGGAACCACCCAGGGGATGTTAGCCCACCCCCCTAATGACACAAACCAACATGTTTTTGTCCCCTGATCTCAGGTCTAGAGTCTGTACCATATCAGGCTCCACAGACACATGAGGGATGTGCTACATCAGTCCAAAGCACCCAGTACACATTCACACAGCCAACATGCTCCTCCTGCTTAGCCACCAGACCTGGCACCTTCAAGACATGGACTGCTGTTGTGAGTGGCAGTTGGTGGGAGCCTTGTTCCCATTGTGTCCATATTGAGGACCATGGGGCATCCACATCACAGACCACACATACCATCCACGGTGTTTACCCACCACATGTGTCACATACCACCCATGTAGACTGTCCTCTATATCTACCAATCCTGACCTCCTCCACATGTGTATCTGCCATAATTCCCCATATTCCCATTGCATACTTCACAGGCGGGGGCATTGTGGTGCTAGGATGGGACTAACATGTGACATACCCATCCATGGTGCACACACTGCCAGCTGTAGATATCTGTGTGCATTGCTATGTGTGCTGCTGCCTCGCACATAGCACACATCACTGTGGTAGTGATATAGGGGACATGTTTTTCCATACATATCTGTTTGTGTGTGTGTTTGTACAGATGTAGACATTTGCATATCGGTATTTATCTATATGTGTATAGATATATGTAACTTCATATATATGTGCACGCATATATATGTCTACACATGGGTATATGTATATTTCTGGACATACATGCTGATATACATTTATCCTTAGATATTATATTTGTGACATATATACACATACGCATACTTATATGTGGGGTACATTCAGACATCAGCTCCACAATCTTACAACACCTCCCTGCACAGCTGAACTGTTCTGCATTGCTATAACACAGACAGGTGCCACATATGGACATGGCCTGACACTGGTGGGGTATATGTGGGACCTGTTTGCAGGTAACTTTATTACACACCTATGGCATTCCACCATGCTATATTACAGATTCACCTGGGTATCCTGTCAGTGGTGGTTCATGGCTCCCACATGTCCATCATATTGGCATTACTTCCACCATCGGCTATTGGGCACGTCATATGCATAATCTCCATTACACAACACACATTATGATGGCTTACATCCTGTCTGTCAGTGCTGACCACAGTTAACAGCTATGGCCCTCTATCCACAGGGACAAACACTATTGTTCATAGCAGTTGTTCAGTTGACCATCATCACAACATCTGCTGGCACATATGACGCATTCCACATCATCTATCACAGTACTATGGACCAGGTACTACATTCTAATACATATACATATACTTCACATACCTGTTGTGGGAAGTATGCATTACTGACTGGCAGCTGCGTAGATGGCTGCATTTTCAGCTGTAAATGTTCTGTGAGTTTTTTTTCCGCGTTTTTTTTTTTTTTTTTTTTTTTTTCTTGCTTGCTTTCTCTCTCCTCTGAATGGATTGAGCTGTGTGAGGTAGATTGCAGCCTGGCTTTAGTAGGTGATGTACTTGATCAGGAGATGGCCTCTACACCAATCAGTGTCCTACACTTGCTCACTGCATGCACTTGCTATGTAGTACTTCCAATTACCACTGTCATGGCAACCAGCTACTATAAATCCCTACATCATGCGGGCATGTTCCCTTTACCTTTCCTGTATAATGAACATCCTTCCTGTGTGTGGGCATCAGTGTTACAGACAGCAGGTAGCAGTACCTCTTCCAGGGGAACCAGCACACTTAGGCCAGCTACATATTTGTAGGAGGTTCCAGAACTACAGACAGAGTGTGAGTAGAGTTGTGTTATGCTTTGTATAGTACTGGTGTTACAGGGGGTGTGGGTACATACTAATTTACCTTGGAATGCAGTCTGTCTGCATAACTCTTAACGGTGGACCTATCCTGTTGGTGGCCAGAGGTGTGCCTATCATGTTTTGTCTGTCCACCACACAGGTCTTGTGTCAGATATGTCACTGGCAGTGTGTGTGTTGTGTGCTATCAGTACATGGCTACATCCATTTTTGTTTCTAACCTCAATTACCTGGTGAAGGGTATGTTGCAGACTATCCTGTAACACCAGCAACTTGCTTAGTGTATGGTTAACAGTTTCCCACATATGGACCTGTGTTCCAGCCTCTGTCCTCCACCTACATACCAAGCTTTGCATATATGACATGCTGTCAGGGGTTGTTCTGTGGCGGGCTGTGTGTATATCACACTGCCATTGCTGCCATCAGTTCATTGCTGTTGTATCCCCCATGCATACAGTGGTGCTGGGACCATATATGTGTGGGCTACACCAAAACAATACATGCATGCCCTTATGCACTCCAGAGGCCAGTGTATGTAACAGTGGTATATGGGCCTGTAGTATTGAGTCTAGGCAGGGGGATGCACCATAACTGACCTAGGCTGTTACAAAATGTGGGGGTATCAGGGGTGAGCTGCATTAAGGTATCTGCATGTACAGTACTGCATGCTCCACCTATATTTACATTACTCACATATATTGGGTTAATGCAGGCCTATTGCCTCCTGCCATACAAGACTGTTCTGTTTGACAGTGTGCTTGTGATGGATGGTGTCAGTTATGCCTTGTTATGTAACAGTTACATCCCATTTGGTCAACTGAAGTCTTCAACACCTAGTGAACTTGTACAGAGTGTAAATGGAGGCTGCTTAACTATACACCTGTATTACATACTGTTGATTGTTTGCTATGTTGTGGCCCAGTCTGTCTTTACTGTTGTACAAAATGAAGGCATTGGCCTGGACAGCAACAACTGTGAACCTTTCCAGACTACTGTATTAGTATCACTGTTTCACAGTTGCATTACTCTGTTTATATGGATGTCAGTGTCTGCACAGCTATATGACATGGCATATAGAACTGTAATAGTACACAAATAAAGGTTTTCCATTTCTGCAAACCTATGTGTGGTGTTTTTCCTATGACCTCTCTGTGGGTATATGTTGCAGGCGACGATTGTAATTGTATGGCTGGCCCATACAGTGTCCAGTTGTTCAGGTGTGAACTGTAGGCATAGTGGCTGTTCCCTATTGTGTGCACCTTCTACATATGTATCTTACTGTACATATCTCTGCATGTGTCTGCGTAGTCACATGTATATCTATATATATATATATATATATATATATATATATATATATATATATATATATATATATATATACATATGTATATCTGTATCTGCATATATGTGTCTGTGTATATGTATCCTGGGAATGTTGATAGCTTCCATATTTTACATTTCCTATGGGAGCCACACTGTACTGCATGATATGTTACCAATACCAGCCTGACATCATACAGGTGGGTTGTGCACATGTCATGTCAGGTCCTGCTTATGGGATCTGTAACACTTTAGTGTATTGCAGGGTGGACATGTTTGGCTGTGGTGGTGGGGTATGCCTATTCGTACATGACGTATATTGTTTGGGGCGTCTCAACCCCATTAACAGTGCATGTGGACATATTTGTATTTGTCAAGCTACCATTGCTATCTACAGATGTGTGACCATATATATATATATATATATACATACACACACACACACACACACACACACACACACACACACACACACACACACACTCACCCACACATCTATTAATATGTTGTATCTCTTTAAATAGTAATACATTTACTCACTCACATACATTTGCATGTTAGAATACATTCTCTGTACTGTTGAATGATTGGGCTGGTTGATATGTTTTAAATACATCAGGGCTATGCGTATCTGACATGGCTTAGTGGTAAATCACTTTGGCAATGATGTGTGGGGGTCTGTGTCTGAGCCTACCTGAGGCTGTTTATTTTGTTGCTGGGCAGAACAAAGGCCATTGGATACAGAGTGGTTAAGCAACTTTTAAGCAGTTGTTAGTGAGTTTGCACAGAGGTAAGCACTGCTAACCTGCCGTTACATCTGTTTACAGGGTATTAGCTTCAGATTTGCTTAACCAGTGTAGGCATTGCTTACTGCCACACAAACGGGCTTAAGCCCGCTTACTAGTGCTTACATATGCTTACTAGTGCTTATTTGTGCTTAAACCTGCTTACTAGTGCCTTATTCATTCTGACACTAATACTTCACATGTGCATTTCTTACAGTACTCCAGTTCATAAATGTATGTTATTTAGTGGGTTTTGCAACAACACTATTGGTTATAACGTGCTTTGCCATGTAAAATAGATTGTGCTGCAGTGGGACTCAAACCGGGTATGTCTGCTCATTAGGCGGAGGCTCTGCCCTCTACACTATTGCTGTGCTGCTTCATTTGCATGTATCTTCCATAATTTCGTACCCATGGTTCCTTCCCCCGCCCCTGAGCTCCACATACACAGCAACCATCCATTCTCCTGTTGCCAGCCTAGCCATACCACACCTCCATACATTGCCCTACGTCCATGTCTCGGTACTCATCCAGTATTCTGTCTTGACCCAAGCTTCTTCAGGCTCTTCATCAGTTTAGTCCACATATGTACAAGCCTTGTCTTGTTCATCTTTTGAGACACATGTAAACATTGGATTGACACACACTTTTTGGTTCGTCCCATCAGGGATGGACCTATTTTTGTGTCAGGATTAGAATTAGCTGGTCTACAATGTTTCTCCTACTGGTAGTATCCTGCCAGGCATTTGAGAAGCAGCGGTTTGCTCACAAACCTGCCCAGCCTCATTTCCCAGTTCTACGAAACCAACATCCCAGGTTTGACATTCTGCTGTATGTGTATCAGACATGGTTTAGTGGTAACTCACTTTGACTATAGTGTGCAGTGTCCGGGGTTTGCAACTTGGGAGTGCAGATTATTTTGTTGCTTGGCAGGATGAGAGCTGTTGGATACAGAGTAATGCTAACCTCTGGTTACAGCTTCTTACACTCAGTTAGCTTCTGCATTGCTTTACCAGTGTAGGCATTGCTTACTGCTGCGCAAACTGGCTTAAACCCACTTACTGCTGCTTAAAAGTGCTTGCTCCCACTTGCTCCACACTAATTTCTTTAAAAGAAAAGAAGAAGGGGTTGATAGGAAAGTGGTGAAAAAAGGGGGCACAAAGAGGGAAAGACAGTAGGGGAAAATAGCCAGGGATGTGCAGGAAGGCTGAAGGGAAGGTCCATAGCTGGCCATTTCTTCTACAGCAACAGCTGTGCATATACACTGAATTTGGAGGTAGATTTGGACACTCAAACCCCTAAGTGGGGTGAGGACAACAATAACAAACTGTGATGCCAATTAGACAGGATTACATGCCTACAGTAGGGAGCTGCAACCATGTGCTATTTGGTGTTATTTAGTGGGTTTTGCAACATAAAAACGGTTATAACATGCTTTGCCATTTAAAATAGACTGTGCTGCAGTGGGACTTGAACCAGGAATGCCTGCTCGATAGGCAAATGCTCTGTCCAATTCACACTATTGCTTACACCCATGAGGCAGTCTAATTAGAACCACTCCATCCAACACTGGCATCCCTCGAGCCATAACTTCAAACCCATCATCCCCCCTCCTCCTCCGCAGCAATCATCCTTTCTCTGGGTGCAGGTCATGTCTAACCACAGCAGTACACACTGCCCACTCTCCATTTCTCGGGACCCATTACGTACGTTGTTTCATGGATCATCAGGCTTTCCCAACCTTGTAGTCCAAGAACATATATGCCCTGCCATGACGAATCAGTGTAATGACAGGGATCCAAATACTCAAGAATTTTTGGGTTGTCCCACAAGGGACATTCTTGTCTTTGTTTCTAGATTAGACTTAGTGGGTCCACAATGTTTCTCCAACTGGTTGCATCCTGCCTGTGGTTTGGGAAATGGTGGTTTGTTTACTTTTTTGTGTGTTTGTTTGTTTATATGTTTCACCTGTTTGGCTGGGGGGGGGTATCGGTACGTATAACATGTA